>NW_008355789.1:7024232-7040932 GCF_000622305.1 Nannospalax galili
CATTTTAGAACAATAGCAGGTTGTCTCCCTTAGCTACAGGTGGGCACTACAGTACTGCAGATCAAGATTTGAAGTCTTACATATGAGCAGCACTTTCTGCTTAGAAGCAAAATCATCAATGAGAAATAATTGTCTAAATAACATTTTATATGGATTTAAGTCTAATGTCTGGGAAGTAAAATCCCTTGAACTCTTTAAGAAATATACTGATCACTTTAGTCTTTGGTTATCCTTTCCTTTTGGGTATTTAAAGCCATACAGTTGGCCCAAATAAACCAGTTTATTTTTACTCTTCAGGTCATTAGAGGATCCGTTCCTTAGTGGTGTTCTAAGCCATGATTCTGAGCAAAGCCATTTCCTTTGTAACATTATGTATCTTTTGAACAAAAGTTCTTGGTGAGTTTTTGGCACAGGTAGAGGAAAAATGTTTTTCCTGATGAGCACCAAGTGACCATAGGTCTAGAATTGTACATTAGAATTTGGGTCCTAATGGATACATGTAATCACAAAATTGCATAGACTCAGAACTAATCCAGTGAAATATGGAAATGATGCATGTGGGGTTGAGCCTGAGCAGGACACAGGCCACAGTAAGTAGTTTAGACTGGCACATCCCCCACAACAATTACACTATCCTTTTCAGCCTGCTCCTCCGGCCTTATGGAAGGAAGGTCTACTTTTCTTTTTGAGTGGTTGCATTCGATGTATGAGTACAGGCTGGCCATGGTTGCATATTCAAGGAAAGCCTTGAAAGACTGCAGAAAGAAAATCTTCCCAGTAAGTAGTGCTGTGAACAATGTGTTCAGTCATCAAGTTTTGGTGGAATGAGAAGTGGCCCAGTACATACTTGGCAAATGGCCAGTGGTCTGGCTGCCTGCTCAGGAAGACTGGACACAGGAAGTTCTAGGACCAAAACATGCAGATGAGCTTGAATAGTTTTGTGATACACATTGTGGCGAAACAAAAAGTCCCTATTATGAAAGAAGTAATGAACAACCAAGACATGTTAATTACAACAGCCAGCATAAGCCAGCCTGTTATTGGCTATTTTCAAATGTCATGATGGGCACATGGACAAAGTGACCATGGTAACAAAGGCAGGCTTGGCATCGTTGCCAAGGCTGAACTAGCTTCTGTTGCTTTTGAAAGTCCAACCTGTCAGCAACAGAGGAAATGGTGCCATAGTAATTTCTTGATGAGGCCAATTGGCTACCTGGTCACTTAGTCAACGACAAGAACTCAGAGCTTGTCTTGCCAGGTATGGATGCCTATTCTGGACACAGCTTATCTTTCCTGATTGCAATGCCTCAGCCAAATCCACAGGCCTGATCCATGGATATGGAGTCTCACGCCATATAACATCTGAACAGGTATCTCATATTATAGTGAAAGAAATGCAGGATCAGACCCGTGATCTGAGAGCGCTCTCATATCACATGGGCTTAGGCCATCAGAAGCAGCCTTCTAAAGGCACAGTGGAACAAGAGCTGAGGCAGCACTCTGAAAGGGGGCAGTGCCACCCTTTAGTGAAGTGCTCAGGATGTTTCTTCCTCTTTCAGATGAATGGGAACTGTTCTCCCTTAGCACAAACTACAGTTTTATCTACAGGCACAAACTTGGGGAGGGGCATTGTTGCAATTGTAGTACTGACATGGAAATCTGGGCTAAATCACAGACCTTGCATGGTGTTCTGTCCCTAATAGGAAGAAGAAAATGGCCACTAGTGGGTGGAATCAGGAAAGGCCTCTTTGCGAGTTGCTCTAACTCTCAAGAACTCCTTCAGAGGATTCTGTGCTATTTCTGAAACTCTCGGTTCTGCAGAGTTGGAGGTTCCTAGAAAATATATTCCTGTCAGTAAACAAAGCAAGTGTCTCACTGAAGTATAAGCTATGGATACTGCAAGGGCGCTTTGGAAAACTTGTGAGCAGAGATCAGCTGGCAAGAACAGTCGTCATATGGTGCCAGGGGCAATGAACCTTGATCACAAGGAAGAGGTAGTGCTGCTCTCCCCAGACAAACACACGTTATGTGTGGTGCCAAGACGATCTACTTCCAAGCCTCCTGCCACTACTCATCCCTTTGGCCCACTGTGAAGGGCAAACAACAAACTTGATTGCTAAGTCCCAAAGGAATGAAAGTTTGTGTCATAGCACAAGGCCGGGTACTATGACTTGTCAATGTGATGGTTGAGGTTTCAGGGGACTTAGACTGGGTAATAGAGGTGGAAGAGGATGAACATCAGTTCACTGCCAAACCCCCTAAAGCACCCGGGTCTCTGGTTCATCTCCAGATCTCTCTTAGAAGCTTTCCTTCAAGAGAAGGGTGATAGGGAGACTTGTATGATAACCACACATGGGTCCAGAAAAAAGGGGTGGACTGTGGTAACCATGAAAACCTGCTGCCCAAATTTTCTGCCGTGTGGAGCACAACTGACTGTTGGGCCCTTTGTGGCCTGGATCTATTCCTGGTTTGCACTTAACACTTCCTTGGGTTTCTTTATTGAGTGCCAGCAGGGGTAATAATATAGATCAATTACTATTTTAAAGGAACTCTTTTAGCACGTCTTCAACCTGGGGACTCAGCATTAACTTGGTGGAACTTCCTTAGAACTATTCTAAGGTGTAAGGTTCTTTCTACCTCATCTCTGTTACTTTCCGTTCCTCTTCCACTGGGGTCGGACTTGAGTCACAGTGTGAAAGGTCTTCTTTCTGCCCTCTTCTCTAACCCATTCACAGGCACTTCCCTCAGGAAATCTCTAGCATGTCTCATTCTGTCGTGACATCTGTTTTTCAGAGGATTCAAACTGACATAAGGCCATGGGGAAATGAGACTGCAGCTGAACAGAAAATGGCACTGCACGAATCACACAGACTTAAAATCTACTTTCTTGGACTGGCTCTATAGAAATTTGCTATACAATGTTGATATTATTTTCTGTGAATACCAATACAAAATTTTCATATTTTTGCTAACCTAAATCAAAGCAAGTGCTGGGAAAAGAAAAAAATGAAAGGGATAATTTTCTTTTAACTACTTCTTTAAATGTCTCATTTCCAAATCTAGTCACATTGGAGGGCTTCAACATATGCATTGTAGAGGAACAATCCAATCTATAATACACATCATTAAGTATGTTTAAGCCCCTCCTTTGTTCCATTCAGAACTTCTGGTATATCTCAGGATAATGTGGTTTCAAGAGTTACTGTATCAGGGACATGTGAAGTATGTCGTAGAAATGCAGGTTCTTGTCTCATCTTAGGTTTAATGCATCAGAATATTTGGGGTGGACTTTAGAAATCTGCATTTTTACAATATGGGCACTTACTGTCTAGGTTATTCTTACAGACCAAGTTTAAAATTTATTAATATGATGGAAAGCACATAAGAGCTTTGGAGTCACACAGTATGGGATAAAATTATGGATCCACCAATTACCAGATGTGTGATTTTTGCTGAATCTCTGTGCTTCACTTTCCCCAAATACAAAATGAGTATCATCATTATTGCCTGCATATTGTTCTGAGAATTAGTAAGAAAAACTAGAGGACCAAATATGTGGTTGCTGATTTGTAATATTTTCATTTTTACCTTTCTTCAATTTTGTGTTCTGATGAAATGACGATTCCGTGAATATTTTCTTCACATTTATGCCTTTTTTTTCCTTATTTGCACCTACTCCTTAAGGAGAATTAAAAATACACACACACACGCACACACACACACCCCCCCACACCACACTGTACTGGGGATCCAACTCGGGCCCTCATACATGCTAGGTGAGTGCTCTACCACCGAGCTGCACTCCCACTCACTGAGGTACACCCATGTCTGAGATGTTCAATCCTACCTACTTCATGCTGTCCTTCATGAGCCTTCCCGATTGCAATCTGGCTATGTTTTAGAACAATCCACTTTGTATTTTGCATAAGCCTTGTCCCCAGTGATAATTTACAGCTGATTTCACCTCAACACATACACACATACAGCACAGTCATGCATGTGACAAACATTCCTTGAGTGTATCTAGAACAGGATTAAATATTTTCTGACTGCAATAAAAGATCTTTTTTTTTTCCCAAAATGAGAATGGTCTTTGAGACACTCAGGATTTTTATGTTTCTGATAATAAGAAGTAAGTCATAGTTTAAGAGCCAACAGTGGGCTGGAGAACTGGAAACAGAATTTTAACAAATGTGAATGCATACAGGAATGACGCTAACCTTTTCTTCCATTCTTATGTCCTGGTAGGCCACAGAAGGGGAAACCTTATTCTTATTATAAATATGTGGCGGAGAACAAGTCTGATGAAGGATGAAGGAATTTTGATTGTTAGAGAAACTTGGAGCCTACAGTTTATTTTGAAACTATTTTTAGTAAAGATTTAGTCAGGTTCATTCCTATGAAGGTTTAGAAATGTCTGGTCTATTTTATAGCACAATAAAACCTCATGGTTTCCTGGTTGGCTGGTATTTGTTTAAAGAGAGTGGGTTACTGGTCCAGACATTTGAGAGGTTATAATGAGGGGAAATCGGATGTAAACCTTTTCACCTGTAAAAAAGCGGGAATCGCTAAGGAATAAAGTTAGCCATGCCCATGAGGTATTTGTGATCTGCTTAAAGTCTTGTTCACATCAAAGTAGATGTTAGTCATCCTTTCAAACATGATTAAACATTCCCAAAATAAAGTATTAAAACCTTGAATTTATGTAAGGGTTCTGGTCATTTTTCACAGTTTGCACTTACATTTAACACAGTTACCAAAGCACCAAACCAAGCTAGAGTTGTCACTGGGAAGAGCCCAAGCATAATTTGAGGGAAGACTGATGTTAGGTTAAAAGTAAAGCACTATGGCTAATCCTGGTTATTTAGCAGGAAAAGGACATAAACATCTCTTGGTTTTATCTGAATTATCTAACCAAACATTAAAAAATTCTCTATATGTACAATCAATATTTTGCTTCTACTTAGTAGATTCAGTTGGTTGTTTACGATTTCTAGAGCTGATGAAAATATGATTTTAAGCAAAGAATATTGAGCAAGTCTATTTAAATGATCTCATCATCTGAGTCTTTTACAAAAAATGGGGACATGTCACTGACTTCAAAGGGGTATAGGAAAAAAAGAATCCTATTTCCTTACTCTTTGAAGCTGGATAATTGTTCAATTAAAAAACAATCTCTCAGGGCTGTGCTGGGCAATGCTTTCGCTTTTGTATCATGAAGAATCTGTGGTCTCACGCTCACATTTTATGCTCTTCTATTTGTAAGATATAAGTGTGAACACGGAGTTGGTGCTAGCCTATAAAAATTAGCTATAAAAATGTATAAGAACTTCTGGCTAGATAGGTCACAGGCTGTAGGGTAGAACCCACTACTGTTAGTCTGCTAAATGGACATAGTATTAAATGACTCACAATGAATTATCATTATATTCACAGATTAATGTATCTCTTACCTCTTACCTCAGAAGATGCTTCATGAAGCAAATGGCAACTAACACAGAGACCCACAACTGGTCAATGTGCAGAGAATAAGTGACTGAGGAGTACATAGTCCTAAATGGGCCATCTTATCAAACCCTCTCCTTCCAAGGCTCAGGGATCATTGTGAAAGAGGGGGTGGAAAGAGTGTAAGAGCCAGAGGTGGTGGATGAAAACAAGGGAACTGTGTTTTCTGGACACAACAGGTCAGCTGCACATCTAAACCTACAGTGCTTGTGACAGTATGCACAAGACCTGTGCAAGCCCAAGCCAGACAAAACCCAGCACGGATCAGGGAGGTGGGCAAGAAGTCCCAGTCCTAGCTGAGGAGCTACTGGCAACTGACAGCTGCTGGAGAGGGTGACTGTTTTCTTTAAGGTGTGATGCCAGGTAGGCTGACCAGGCTCCAGCAGATGGACCTACACCCAAGAGCATTTGAGGAACAAATATTAGACTTGATAGGCTCTAAAAAAATAGAGGACATGAATGTGTGGGAGGTGGTAGGGAGGTGGGAGTAGGTCTGAGAGACGATGGGGAGGGGGTCTGAATAGATCAAAATATATTTTCTGAAACTGTTAAATAATCAATACAATATTATTTAAAAAGGGGCTAGAGAGATGGCTCAGCAGTTAAGAGCACTGATTGCTCTTGCAGAGGACCTGGGTTCAAGTCCCAGCACCCACATGGTGGCTACAAACCATCCTTAACCCCAGTTCCAGGGGAATCTGAAACCCTCTTCTGACCTCCGTGGCATTGCATGACACAGGTGCACTTACCTACATGCAGGCAATACACTCATACACATAAAATAAAAATAATAAAACGCTGGGCATGGTGGCACACGCCTGTAATCCCAGCACTTGGGAGGCAGAGGCAGGTGGATCTCGTGTGGTTCAAGACCAGCCTGCTCTACATAGTGAGTTCCAGGACAGCTGGGGCTACAGGGAGACCCTGCTTCAAAAAGACAAAAAAAAAAAAGATATTTTAAAAAAAGATATAAAAAGGGGGGGGTGGAGAGATGGCTCAGCAGTTAAGGACACTGTTCTTGCAGAAGACCCGGGTTCAAATCCCAGCACTCACATGGCAGCTCACAACTCTGTTAATTCCAGTTCCAGGGGATCCAACAGCCTCTTCTGTCCTCTGCAGCCATTGCATGACACAGGTGCACTTACCTACATGCAGGCAATACACGTGCACACATAAAATAAAAAAATAAATATTTTAAAAAGACATAAAAAGGAAAAATGTTGATACGTTGTTTAGAGGAATCTGTGAAGTTCATCTGTTCATGGTTCTGGGACTGCAGTCAGGGCTTGTGTACATGAAGCAAGCAGTGCAGGGCTAGCACTCTACCTACTTACATCCTCAGCCGTTTTTTACAGAATCTCGTTATGGTGCCAGGCTGGCCTTGTGATCCTCCTACTTCAGCCTCACCAGTAGCTGGGATGGCAAGTGTGTGCAAACTTTTTCCTAATACAGGTGAAGAACAAAAGTTTACAGATTATTGTATCAGTAAGCTATTTTAAGCTATTTAAAGTAAGTTTATAAAGTTAAAACTATTAAAAAATGACAAAACTAAAGGCAAATCTTTCTCCTTGGCCGATCAATTAGAATTGACTTTTTTTGTTGTTGTTAATACCAACATGAAATCACCGAGATCTGACTTCTATACTAACGCAAGGGCCGTTTACCATAAAGTCAACATGGCTTCCGGTGGATACTTTCATGTCTTCATCTTTCCTTCCTTTCGAAACCTTGCTCATTTTGATATGCGACAGCTCTGCTGCGTGGTTGTCTCTGTAGCTTTGTGACCTCATCAACAACCATTCTTTTGAACTTTTCTTATGCTCCTTGTCCCTTCATGCTGGTCTTCTACAGAGTTCAAAAACTGATCCTCTTTGCTCCCTGTATAGACTCTCCGCTGGGGTATCTCATTTTTCTCCCTGGGTTTCAGTTCTACCTGTATATTTCAGGGTTCCAACCTGTCTCTCCAATATAATTGCTCTTGACGTTAGATTCATACATCCAAAGGCAAGAAACAACCACCATTACCACCATCGCCACTGTCACTGCTGCCATCGCCACCACCACCATCACGACCACCTCCATCATCACCGCCACCTCCACCACCACCACCACCTCCACTGCTGCCGCCACCTCCACCTCCATCTCCACCACCCATCTCTACTTGGATGCAACCTGCTTAAAATAAAAGGCATAATCTATACTAGTTCTTATCCTTGTTAATGGCTTCAAGCTGTTCTAGTCACCTAGACTAGACCCAGGGAACATCCATCAGTGTTCTCATTTCAATCACTTGGAAGTGATCAGACAGTTCTGCAGCTCGCTACTCGATTAATATTATATTCATATTAAAATATTAATATTCAAATGTGTCCTTTCCAGATCTACTGCCATTGCCTTATAGAACTTTTTCATTTGACTACAACTATTTATCAAGTGATTTTCTTGGCTTTGGTCTCATAGTGTTCCGAACTATCCTTATGCATTAGCAGCACTGATCTTTGAAATGCACAGTTAAAATTGACCATGCCTTATCCCTGCTTTAAAACCTTCAATGGTTCCTTATTACCCACAGAATCAAGCCACTCAGCCTTCTTGGAGTGACCTATAGGGTCCTACACTTTGGTTCCCACCCTTTTATCTTGTGTTTCCCCCCCATCCATCCTCCCTCCACCCCTAAATCATTTCATTTTTAATGTTTTATTATGCTTTTGCACATTTCATACAACAGCTCTTAATAACCTCCACCCCAAATATAGCAACCTGTTTACAGTTCCAGAAATGCCCATGGTCCTCCTCGTCTGGATACTGTACCTTCGTCCTGTGCGCTTGGGAAGCCTTCACTTACTCTTTGGAGGTCAGGTTAGCATCTCCTCACCTGTGAAGTCCTCTTGTCCCATCTGTACTTGGTAAGAACGCTGAGCATTTCACACTGCTGCACTTGTTTACATATCTTCCCTTCTACTAAACTGAAGGCAGCACCTATAACTTATTATGTCATATCTGTAACTTTGGTCTAAATAATGCCTGGCTCATGCTAAATGAATTAATAAGCTTTTGGGAAAAATAAGCATGTTCTTGCCTTCATGACATTTAATGTAATTATGAATGAAGTGAGTTAATACTGGATTATTCTTGTTTCTCCCTGCTATCATATATAGGTCCTATATCAACGTATCTTCTACACAGTTTTCGAGTGCTAAGATCTGCAGGCCCACAAGAATAGGCTAATGACATGTAGTTATTCCACGGAAATTAACATATTAAGTCTGCATTTACAGTAATTAGGGCACTAACACCCTGCTTTGTGATGAGAGTACTGTTAATTTATCTATTTGTTGATGGAGCTGGGAAAAGAGGAAGTTTGAGAAAGAGCTGAACAAATGGTAAGTTCTGAAGATCTTTGCAAAACAGAACTAGCAGAACCACAGAGAGTCCCTAGGGGACGAGGGGGTGTAAGGAGGAGGGCAGATGTAGAAAAGAAACCAATTTATATCTTGGGGGCATCTACTTATTGTTCGTTACCTTACATATGTCATTTAATGTAGTACATATTAATAATCCTAAGAGTTGGATGTAGGCCTTTTGTAGACGAGGTAGTAACAGGAGGCATTAAGAACCTCCAGGGTCGTGCGGATGCTGATTGGTACCAGATCAGATGGACAGTGAAGTTTCTTTCCTAAATTCATATTATGCTGCTTTGCCCTTCCAATAAATTCCTGGAGCTGCCGTGCTGCCGTGTGTAGATTAGTAACACAATGATGCACCGTTTGCATCTATTTGCAGTGATCAAGTATAGGTGGCTCTCTCAGAGTAATCGGACTATAACTTTATTTCCAATTCCTTCTCATTAAAATGATAAAAGAACATTTCACATTTATTGATGATGACTTGGTAATGAACCAAATGAATTATCCTGATCTTCTCTTGAAAAATGACATGAATGAACATGAAGTTTTGGTAAAGCAAGCTGACTTCTAATTTTTCTTCGCTGTTCTCCACTGCTGGCTGGGCTTGGGATCCAGGGAGGACTGCTGTCTGGGGTAAAAGGCATTTTGCTCTTGCTGCCTCCATAGATTGCTCAGCCTGGCAGTTTGTCACTCTCCTGGGCAAGTGTCCAGCTTGTGGTAGTGAGGTGGTTTTGTGGCAGAACTCCACAATTAACCACAAGTTCAGTGTCAACGGTAGGCTGCCACCGTTGTGGCTGTGACCCCTCAGATCTGATGGGATAGCCAGAGTTGAAGAAGCTGCTGCCTGTCTAAGGAGGGCAGGAAAACTTGGAAAGTGCCTGCATGGCTGTTCATTGTTCAAGGTTGAGCTTTTAGGTTTAAAGCAACAACAAGAATCTGGAAAATTTAAGATTAATAATTGTAGATTTAAGATTTTTTACCAGTTGATACATTTAAAAAACAAAGAAGTAAATTTGTGGCATAGATAGAATTGTTGCTCTGAAAACTAGAAAGTAAAATAGGAAAATTCTTTAAAATTTGGGGGGGGGATTTATTTTTATTTTATGTGTATAGGTGTTTTGCCTGCAATGTATATAAGTGTATCTGTATTGTGCAATGTCTGTGGAGGCCAGAAGAGGGTGTTGGGTATCCTGAAACTGGAGTTAAGAATGGTTGTTAGCTGCCATGTGGGTGCTGGGAACCAAATCTGGGTCCTTTATAAGAGCAGCCAGTGCTCTACAACTGCTGAGCCAACTCTAGTCCCAAAGAAAATTCTTAAAGAATTTGAATATAGCGAATCAAATCCAGGCACTATCACCTGAATGAAAATGTAAAAAATCACCCATATTTCATTTAAACATTAGTTTATGCTGGACATTAAATCAAATAACTGTGTATAATTTTTTTGGGTAAATTTAAAAGACAGTATCTTTGGATTTTGTGAAAATGGATGTTAAAAGTATTTCTCAAAAATGGAATTTTTAAATTTAATCATTTAAAAAAGAACATGCAACTCGAAGTCTGATTCGTAAAGACTGCTTTGAGAAACATAAACAACTTGTAAAAATGTGTGACCACTTGCTATAAGCTGAGTCCTGTGCTGGGAGGGGAGATTGAGCTAAGATTGAATAACAGAATTACTGTGCTTTAAGAGTGCATCTCAAAGGTGGCTATGTAAATAAGTATGGCAGCATACACTCACAATTAATAGCAACAACTCTAGTTCCATGGTAGGGCAATACCATCTCTCTAGCCCCCTCATGCCTAGTATATACTTGTATTCTTTGCTGCCATAGACCTCATAGATACTAAGTGCTTTGAGCTAGCTAAACATACTCGGGTTGCATTCCTATAGAACTCTGCATTTGTTTATTTCCTTTGCCCTGATCATCTTTCCTCCCTAATTTGTCTAGATGTCTATTTACCTTTCAATAGCGAGCACAGATATCACCTCCTTCAATGCCCCAGACCACTACAGTCCATTCCTACCATGGTCTAGGCAGGCACTCTAGCTCTGAGCTTCGGCATGCAAAGAGCCCACTTTATCTCTCCATCACTGCTCTGGTCTCTAGTAGTTGTTTCCTCTTCTATGTTCCACTAGACTATGGATCATCATTATCATGGTATCTCTGTCATCAAGGCACTTAATAAATGAATGCATCCATTAAGAAGAGACATTAAATGTTTGTGGAGGAAGGCACTACAGAAGAGACCAGAGGAAGTAAAAGACATTGGGGAATTAAAACACAGAGTGAGCCGGGCGTGGTGGTGCACGCCTTTAATCCCAGCAGAGGCAGGTGGATCTCTGTGAGTTCGAGGCCAGCCTGGTCTACATAGTGAGTTCCGGGACAGCTGGGGCTACAGGGAGACCCTATCTCAAAAATACCCCCCCCCAAAAATACAGAGAGAAGAGAGGGCTGGGGAGTCAGAGAACAGCAGTAGGGCAGAGAGCTGGTACTTACAGAGAAGGTGCGGGAACAAGATGGGAGACTAGACTTGGGGACATCTGAAGAGCATCATTTTCTTCTTCAATTGACATGAACTACGTGTTTTTATGTGTTATGTTGTACTTTTTAACAGCTTATGTACCTAGTCCCTATTTCCTAGATAAAATGTAGATCTGAGGAAGCTCTGAAGAACTTGTACTTATTTATTTTTAATGTAGCACAGTACTCTGCAAATAGGTATATGATGAATTAAGACTAGGTAAGGGGTCGGGGATATGGCTTGGTAGATGGTGTGTTTTCAGCACAAGTCTGCGGACTGAGGTTTGGATCCCTACCACTCACATACATGCTGAGTAGGCCTGGTGTCTCACTGTCAGTCCAGCACTAGGAAAGTGGAGAGGGGATCCCCAGAGCATGCTGGCTAGAGAGAGACGACGATCAATGAGCTCTGGGTTCAGCAAGCGAAACCGTCTCCATGGGAACATTCAAGGAAGACTCCTAAGGTTAACCTCAGGCCTCCACATGCACATATATGTTCATCCATGTACCTGTGGGCACTTATACAGATGCAAACATGCATACATATATGTACACTACATACACCTGCAAAAAACCCAAAGAGTAAGTAAAAAGGAGACTTTCATTCTGAGATGGGTATTAGCTGGAAAGAAAACACGGATGGTTGACACACGTGGGCAGCAAAGCTGCCACTGCATGTTCAGAACAGAATGATCTTCACTTTGGAGAAAAGGCTGTCTGTTTTTATTTTCCAGTCTAGGTTTGTAAATGTTAATGCTTTCACTTTTTCAAAATCTTACAAGGTTTACATGTAACTTAAGGGAAAGCTCTCAGTATTGGACATTTTGAACCTCAGTAACACTGGTAAATTGACTTCTTACTCCAGAAGGCAGAAATTCTTTGATATCTAAAATGTGTCAGATTGCTTTGTTTATTTTCCTGACAAGTTAGGGCTGTGTTTTACTGAATTCTGTGAAGTTGTATTTAGGAAGAGCATTTGGGTGCTTTTTTGCATTTTTAAAATTCAATTTAAATTCCTTTTTTGGGTAATCTATTCCAGAGGTTTTAACTTTTAAAAAATTTATTTATTTAAAAAAATTATTTATTGACTGATTTGTATGAGTGTATTGCATGCATGTATGTTAGTGCACCTGTGTCATGTAATGCCCAGGTCAGATGAGGGCATCGAATTCCCCTGGAACTGGAGTCACGGACAGTTTTCAGCCACCATATGGATGCTGGGATTCAAACTTGGGCTCTCTGAAAGAGCAGCCGGTGCTCTTAACCACTGACTCATCTTTCCAGCTCCAGTTTTAACTTTTTTTTGAAAACAGGGGTCCACAGAAGGACTAGGAAGTGCCAGAGACATGCTGAGTGGTCAAGCTCTGTGATCTGGACAGTTTTATTTAAACAAGAGCAGGTTGATTTTATTTGTGTAACAGTTTCTTGAAAAACATTTGAAAATCATGGTTGAAAGGTGACAACATAGAATGGGAACAATAATTAAAAAAAAAACTCTCAAAGAACTGGTAAATATTATCCTCTTCCCAAGGGGTCCTAGCAAATCTTTAATAATTTCCCTCCCTCCTTCCTTCCTTCTTCCCTCCTCCCCCTTCCTACACTTCCATGTCTTCTCTGTTTTTCCATGCCTCCTACTTCCCTCCCTCCTTGTTTTTTTTTTTTTTTTTCCCCCTTTTGGTGTTTTCAGTTGGGGTTTCCTGTGATCCCAGGCTGACCTTGAACTCTTGATCCTTCTGCCTCAGGCTCCCCAGTGCTGGGATGACAGCCATGCACCACCATGCCTGGCTTCTCTTAGTCTGATTCTGAGGAGTTGCCCGATTCTGGGACATTTGTCTGACAAGCAATAATACTGAGAGCCCCGTGTCTACTCAGCTTCCCGCCCTCTCCTTTATCCTTAGGTTCCATCGTAGTACTAGACACCATTGGTGCAGCTGCCACGATTCAATTCGCTGAAAACTGAGTTTGGAAAGGGATTTCTGGGAATATTACTCTAGAAATGGATTTTCTTAACCTCTGGGCTTTAGAGTTAGGAAATAAGCCCATCAAAAGCAAAGGTTGAAGACATAAAGCACAAGGATGGGGAATTAGTTTCTAGAAGATGGAGCAGGAGGGGAAAAGGAGCTGAAACCTAACATGAGACCTTTTTGTCTTTTGGCTTCATGGAGAGCAACTTCCGATGCAGCAATGACTAACATTAGAGATTTCAGTTGCAAAAGGCTTTCCAACAGTCGGGTAGACCCCAGGGCTGGGATATCTCAAATGGTGCTTGGCTAGGTGGGAGGCAGGTTGACATCTGTCAATGATAAAATGTTCTTAGGTCTAAACTAATGTTTAGAGGCAGGCTGCTAGGCTCCGAGAATGAAAAACCAAGGCCGGGTTCCTCCAGAGCGAATGGGAAGGAACTTCAGTGGCTTATTGGTATAGGAACTCCTTAAGGGGAACTGAACAAGTTCACCTTTACATACTAGACTACATATGATTGCCCTGGGTCTTTGGAGCTTGAGGACAAGGACCCTATTATTAGAAAGATGGACTATACGGGGAGTTGCATTGCCTTAGAATGACTTGAGAGATGGACTCTATACAGCAGGGACCCATCAAACTGAAAGAGTAAATATATCACTGGAAAGTGGAAGAATAGGGATCAAGTGGGAGGGAAGGCCAAGTCAGATAAACAGGTTGTGACAAACAGCTGGAAAAGTTTAAAAAAAGTATATATATATATATGGTTTTCTGTCACAACAGATAATGGCCATAGACTCTTGAGCCTAAAGATGAGAAGTAAATCTACTAGTTGTTTAAGTTTGTCAGAAGAGTAATTAATTTGACCTCTAAGAAATGCAGCCTAGGAATCTTTGACAAAGACTATAAACAGAAGGAACTTACTATAAACACAGCCAGCTCATTCTTTTTGTGTGTATTTTTAGTTAAGTAAACTGATGGTCTTGCTACAATCCTTACATTTCATTTTAGAATCCTCAGGTGCTGGGCTGGTGTTCAGAGGGATCTGCTTCAACTCTGGGTTACTGAGGGAGCTGTGCTTTTTAGACAGACCCACAAAATCTTGATGAGAGCTGAACGAAGTTGAAAGAATTGGAAAGTAAAACAATTTGGGGAATGGGGCTTTCAATTTTATTTTTCAGATAACAGTTCCTTGTACAAAATCCTATATTTTCCCCTGTAAGCCCTGAGAATTTGGTTAAATTGGCTAGCATCAATAATTCAAAGGTTTCTCATGCCAATCTGAAAGGTGGATCCTAAAAATGCCTGTATGTTTTTGACATGCAGACATTACAGTTTTTAAGACCAGGAGGACTTTAAAACCATCTAAATTAAATTGCTTTCTTTTTAGAATAGAAAACAATGAGGTTTATAAAAACTATGACTTGCTTAATGTCAGAGCAAGAGAGGCTGGTTGGAACCCAAACTAAAACCTGGGCTTTTACTCCAACCACCATTTACCATACTGGATTTCTAGTATTCCTTCTCACATGGCAAGCTCAAACTTAAAAGAGAACACAGTAACTGTAATCTAAGTGTTCAGGTTTAATACTTTATTATTTTCAAAGAGTTAAAATGGTATTTTAGTAACATAGGTTCTAAATGTAGTTGCTAAATTTCCTATTTAATCCTCAGTTGGTGGTGTGTATGTGTGATGATCTCTATGTACAAGATTTAAAACATTCATTTGTTCGGTTTAGCTGAAATGACCTATTTTTTTTTTTTTCCTCAATTGTCTGGTGGGAAAAAGATCCAATGAATTTTTATCGTTAGACCATCTGGGTAACGAACCAGAAAACACTATTTTTTTTTTCTTTTATCCAATACATAGAAAAGCAAAGGAAACTCAGGTCTTTTCTCACATATGTCAAATTCTTGTGCTAATTTCTTAGTAATTTCTACCATGTATGTGAACTGTGACCATATGAAAATGATCTGCTTGAGGCCCTGGCTGTGGGGTGAGATTAATTGGTAAAAAATAGGCCTGTTTGTGGGATTTACCACACAGTAAGGTTTCTCATCTCCCTGGAAAAATGTGGAATTAGCTTTTGAGAAATGCAGGCCTGTCATGAGGTTGGCAACGGCTCACTCTCTAGGCAGTTATGATTGGTTGGATTCCAGAGCAGGCCCTTTGGTACAGCAAAGTTCTTTTCTTCCCACTTTTAAGTCCATCCTTCCAGATGTCACCAGTCCGTCACAGACAGCATCTTATCTGGCTTCTTCCGAGGCTAACCCATGCAAACTGCTGTGTGGTCTTGAAGAAGACTATGGGACTTCCTTCCCTACCTCCCTGTCTAGAACACATTATTACAGGAAAAAAGCCTCTCAAATTTGGAAAGAACAGCAAACCTAGGCTGTGGTAGAGCCAGGCAGGATGTGAAGCGGTCCGTAGGTGTGACAAGGATGCCCAGGACTGAACTTAATTCTTAGCCTCATGGAAAAGGGTTCTTCAGCAAGACGCTGTTCTACAGGGTGCCCCCCCCCGCCCCCCAGACACTGTGTAGGGACAAGCCTGCTGCAAGCTCCAAGAATCCTCGCTACCTTGGAGGCCCCATCTTGCCAGTGATGATTCTGCCCATCCTGGCCCTGGTGCTGGCTGACCCGCCCTGGGTGGCATCTCCACTCACACAGTCCCAAGGTGCACTGGGAACCCAGGCCCCTCCCCCTCTTTGCTGAATCCCCACTGGGCCCTTACCTGGGGTCAGGAGACGGGCTCCTCAAGACCTCTGGGTGACCTGCTGGAGTCTAGCTGGGACTGAGTGTGTGACTTACCACAAGAGAAACTGCTGGGGTCCTCTCCATCTTCAGATGAGCAGTAGGGGGTGGGGTTCCCCTCCATCTGTAGAGCGGTGGGGGGTGGGGATCCCCTTCAACCGCAGAGCGGTTGGGGAGTTGGGGTTCTCCTTCATCTGCAGAGCAGTAGAGCAGTGGGAGTCCCCTCCATCTGCAGATGAGCGGGGGGGGGTTCCCTCCATCCGCAGAGCAGAGGGGTGGGGGGTCGCCTCTATTTGCAGAGCCATCGAGGGTGGGATCCCCTCCATCTGCAGATGAGCAGTCCAGGGTGGGGGATCCTGTCCATCTGCAAATGAGTTCAGGGGTGGGGGTCCCCTGTATCTGCAGAGCGGTCGGGGGTGGGTGTTCTGCCGTCCGGGCGCCCACGCGCGCTCCCCAGCGGGGTCCGGGACGCGCCTCCCGACCGCGGCTGCTCCCGGGTGGTGACCGGCGGGGTCGCGTGTGCGCGCGCCCGGCCGGCGGCGGGGCA
>NW_008355789.1:7041855-7066942 GCF_000622305.1 Nannospalax galili
TGGGTGTCGCGCAGCGGGCTCGGGGCGCTGCCGCCCGCGCTGCAGCCGCTGCTGGCGTGCCTGGTGGGCGGCGCAGGCTGCCTGCTGGCCCTGGGGTTGGAGCACTGCGCACACAGCCCGGACGCCTCCGCGCCGCCGCGCCGGTCCAGCTGGGCCGAGGACAAAGTGCCGGTGATCAGACCCCGGAGGAGGTCCAGCTGCGTGTCGCTGGGAGAAGCGGCTGGTTACCATGGCAGTGGCAAAGCGTTCCGGAGACCGTCGCTGCCTTGCATTTCCAGGGAGCAGGTAGGTGCTGGGAGTCCCGCGCGGGTTGGCGGTGCCCCGGGTGCGGCGGGGCAGCAGGCGCGGGAGGCCAACGGGACAGCTCGCTGGAGAGGCCTTTCCAGGACAGTTCTGGAAAGCGGGGAGCACATGGCCTCTATCGGAGTAGCGAGGAGAGAGCCCCCTCTTAGCCCTCAGCAGGCAGGGGGTGAGTTTTCAGGAGGGTCGTGGCTGGGGCTTTGGTGGACTGACTGACCGATCGCACTTCGGACACACAGCCACAGTGCATGATTGAGGGTGCTGGACATCGGCTTGGTGTTAAATAGGACGTCTGCCCGAGGATGGAGAGCATCGTGCACACAGGCTTTCAGGTGCACTTTCATCACTTGGGCTGATGTGAGGTTTAAGCCTTAAAAGGACACCCCTGAGCTTTGGGACTGAGACTTTAGAGGAACAGAGGGCAGTGGACTGATTGCCTTTGTGGACTAACTGGGAACTTGTGAATTTCTTGCATAATTAGGAGAATGCTTTAGCAATTTAACCCTTAAGCATAGTCAGGTCTATTCGGAATGAGGCCCCAAACATTTTCCCTTCCCCCTGCGCCCATAGGTATATATATATATATATATATATATATATATATTTAAATCATGACTAGGGAATGAGCTTTTATCTACAGAGTGCAGTGAAGCCTCCCTGGTCTGCACACCAAGAAATCCTGGCGGATAGATAGATACTCGCAGTTGAGCTTTACAGAGTGCAGATGCTGTGCAGTTAAGATCTCAGCTACTCTGCGGACTGTCCTTGGCAGGGTGGATTAGACAGGTGGGAGTACAGGCTGACCGAAAAGCGCCTGCTTGACAGGTCTAAGGTTAGGCAGGCAGAGTTGGCATCTGCTTGGATTTTTCAGCTCGCAGAGGTGGGTTCTGCACAATTTAAGGGCGAGGGCAGAAACTTGAAGCAGGAATGTGTAACCCTAGCTGTCAGATTTTACTGATTAGTGATTTTTTTTACACTGGGCCCAGTAGATTGGAAACAAGTTTCTTACCTTTACCACATTTGAAGCACTGTTCTCTCAGCCTCTTGTGTCCTCTTCAAAATAACCTTCGAGCTGCTGCATTGATCTTATAGCCTGTCAGCACCGATCCTCAGACTGTGGTATGGTGTGTTCCAGTGAAACAGCACTTTTCTTGATTTTATTTTATTTTATTTTTTTGAGACAGGGTCTTGCTATGGATCCTTCGGTGGCTCTCCCAGGCTGGCCTTGGACTGGAGGACCCTCCTGCCTCCTGCTCCAGAGTGCAACACTTTCCTTCTTGAAATGGCTTTAGTATGCCACTCTTGTAGTCAGTGATTATTTGACTAGATGCTAGGGAAAGAAATTACACCTTTTATTTTCTAAGTTTTTTTGTCAATAATAAGAGCCAATGTTTAGAAAAATGTGTTACCAAGGAGAAAGTTTTTAGAGGATTCATTATAAGGCAGATCATATCAGCTACTTTCTTGGAGTAGAATAATACCAGACTTTTGTGTGTATAAGTTGCATTTTTAAAGTCTTTTAGCATAGTCTCCTCACATTTGTAGAGAATTTTCAGGACAGCTTTACAGTTCAACATATTTCAGTTGTAATTTGTTGATGTAGTCAGTTATGTCTGTTCTTTTGTAAATTGGAAACTTCTAGTCTTCCTTAATCCTAGCGTGGTTTCCCTTTTTATCAGTGCTTTTTAATCAGCCTCTAACTAGGTGCACTGTTATGCCAGGAAGCTTCGTTTATTATTTATGTCAGAAGAAAATACAATTTGGGTTCTAAAGACAGCATATTTTCTTAGAGCAGAAAACCCTTATTCATAGTCTACTCTGAGTAGAAATGTTTTGAGGGTCTTAAAGTATAGAGGTTTGTTCATGGTCACCTACTACGTTGGCATTTCTAGAAAAGGACATTTTTTAAACTATCGAGGATTATAAATACAAAAATTCTTATGTAAGTTCTTGAAGTTTAACAGATTTGTGTACTTATGTGTGTTTTGCATGTAAATTGTGCTAAGAAAGTTAAGAAGTCAGAACTTTATGAAGCAAAAGATGCAGTTTTCTAAATTTTCAAAGTGTTGTATATGAGAATTGTAAAAACATTTTTCTTGTTTCAGACAGTGAGAAAGAATTTAGGTGAAACTTGGCTTAAAGGAAAGCGTTCTGGAGTCACAGGCAGGCTTGAGGGTCAAACCTTCACTTTCCTGTTAACTTTGGAGGCACCAGTTAACTTCTTTGTGTCTCTGTGGCAGTAGGTGAATTCTATAATACCTTCTGATTCCAAAACTGATTTATTCATCTACTTTATACTTTTGGTAAGGTATAAATAAAAATATATGTGGTTACAACTTAATGCATTTAAAAAGTTTTATTTTAATATTGAAGGTTGTTACTACTATCATATATTTTTCAAGGTATAATTGGAAAAGGTGAACAGATATTTGGTATTTCTTTGGATAGAAATTTCTTTTAAAAAGTATATGTGAATTAATTTTTTGTGATAACAAAATTGTTTCACTTTAGAACTTAAATATTTTTACTAACATTTTAAAATGCTGGGCAATGCATATCAATATAAATTTCAATATAATTTTTTTATGAACGAATAGAATTAGCAATTTTTACTTTTAAGATGTTATATTAGGTACCATGTTGAAAATAATGTCATGATTATAAATATTTGTAAGTTAGATTTATATTTATTCACATACCATATGTATGATAGCTCTTAACTAAGATCCTTTTATTGGAAAGTGCTTAGGGATTCAAGATTTAAATGGAGTTACTCCTGACTGTGTTCTACTTTGGTCGGTTAATAGAAAGAAGCAGTCAGTTTACAGTGTGTGAGGAATCAGCTGAACCCAGGAGTTTTCAGCTTTTCAACAGTGTTGTTTCATGTGTGATGAGGTAAATGTGAGGTTTTGAAAGATGTAAGTTAGTATCTAAGATTTTCTTCTGTACCTGAATTGCCAAGTGCTTTCTAAATGGTTAGGTAAATATTTGAAAACCCTGTGGCCTTAGTACTCATAAATATTATTTAGTGTTAATTTTATTTAGAAAAAGTATAAATATGTAGTATTAAGACTTAAGGGATTTTTTAAAAGTGTGATTATTTAATGTCCCCAGATTATTTGTAAGGCATAGCCATCTGTGAATTTCTTTAATAATGCTGCAGTATTTTTGACATTTATTTCATAGCTTCAATGAGCATTTTAATTTCATGTTAAAGTCTGGTAGTGATGATCTCCTACACAACACTGTTACATCCGTGTAACTATTATATGTATGCTGCCACCAGTTACTCTTCATGCCCTTCACCATTGCTTACAGAGTCCTTTATTCCATGTTTTGGGCCTTGCTCGTTTTTTATTTTGAAGCACTTCAGGATTTGTGGACCCGCCTTCCCTACATTCATCTTTAGCTTTAGCTGCTTCAGGGTTTGTTGGTACTGGGCTTGTTGTTGGTTTTTCTTCCTTTGCTTTTTACCCCTTCCTACTCGTTGAAAGATTAGGAAATATTTGGACAGTAAACTGATATGCAGACTGAGAACAAACCCCTGGAGTTTTATTGCAGAGTTGACCATATTTAAGAGTAAATGTTGACAATGTGATAGAATATTTTAATTGTATCAGACAGTGACATTTCTGTAACTTGAGTTTTGACACTGGGTGAAGGCACGTTCCGGGAAGCTGTAAGGTTGGTTTTCCGTGTCTGTAGCCTGTCCTCCTCAGTGACAGGTCCTTCTCTGGTCAGCCCCTTGCCCTTTTTCCTTTCGATTTCCAGGCCAGCCTATTTCCCCAGCACACCTCCCTGCCTTTCTACACCCGATCCATGGCAGGAGGAATCTGTTCTTGCTGAAAAGCTTGTTGTAATGTACATGTTTGTGTAGATCGTATTGGAGAAACAGAGTTTAATTCAAGTCTCCTTATGTAGAAGGGAGAGAAATTGAACCCCAGAAGAACAAAAATCTTTACGCTGGGTTATGCTCTGAGATATTGTGAGAACGAGGGCTGGAACCTAGGTCTTGTAGTCCACCTATGCTTTTCATAAACTGTGTAACCTACAGTCATAGCTTCCCAAGGCTGTGTTTAATTTTTCTTTCTAGGCATTTCCATTTACACAGTTCTAGGAGGTCAGGGGAGGGAGAATTAGGAAGGCCTCTTGAAATCAGAGTCCATAAGAATGACCTTGAAGATGAACTCTGAGGTCTGATGTAGCTGACTTGTTAGGATGCAGCTAGTCCCCAACTCAAGTGTCATCAGGGGCCAGTCTTGTCATTCGTGTCTGTGTTGAAGGAGGCGGGAGTGGAAAGAGCAAGAACAGACGTGAACTGTCAGATGCCTGCTTGGCAAAAAGCATTCTATTCAAACAAAACATGCGAAAACTACCGTGTTAGCGAAACAAAACTTTGGGAGAGCTGGATTCTGTCTGTGGCCAATTCTTGACAGTTTATAACATCGAGTTGGTGGTATTCACTTTGTTATTTACAAGCAGATCTAGAGGTGGTTAGGTGTTAGAAGCCTCTTCATGGACCTTGGGTTAGAAGACTGTGTTTCTCAGTGTATTTTTCTTTTGTAATCTGGAACTTTCTCATCAGCGTTGGTTTTTCTGAGAGGTATCCTATCCGAAGACTTCTTCTTTGCTCAGCTACAGTACGTGTGACTGTTTCTTCCTCCCTCACTTTTCATACAACTTCCATTCCACACATTTTAAATATATTTAGTTGGAACTGAAATGTTTAATGGAAAATGCCATCTGTAAAAGATTCTATGTGTATTTTATATGGTTTAAGGAAAAATAGAAAATTATAAAACAGAGGTCACAGTCACTACTTGCTTCCTTTGAAAGCTGCCTTCTTCCCCAACCTCTGGTGCAACCCAGTCTTCTTTCTCTGGACTTTTTTCCTGTCCATTCCCTTGCTTATCTTTAGAATTATAACCTCCTATGACTGTATCCCTCAGTGTCAATAGTCCTACCTGCTTTTGAACTTTAGATAAGTAGAAATACACTGCATGTGTTCTTCTATAACTTCATGTCTTCCTTAACAATTTCTGAAATCTCTCCACATTGACATAGATACTTGTAGTTCATTTTTCATACAGGTGTACAGTGTATTTCAATTATATCCACCCTTCATGGTCCTCCTCCTCTCCCTTTCTCTCCTTCTATATATATATTTTTTATAATCAACTGAGTCTAATTTGAGTTTTTCATATGCTCACAATTGCCAGTAACTCCTCAGCTAGGGTGGGGTCTTATGAGACACTCCCCCATCCCCACTAGAGTGTTGACTGCCCAGTGGTGTGCAGATCTTGTGCAGGAACCCCAGCTCTTGTGAGCTCATGAGTACAGTGGCCCTGTCATGTCTTGTAGAGACTGAATTGCCAAAGTTGAATTTTTCTCAGTGCTCTTGTTAGGAATGGCTTTAGATTTCAGAAACTCATGAGAGTGTGAACTGTAGATCTTAGACTATAAAATCTAGAATTCAAACCAACACAAAGTTCTGCCAAGTAGGAACTGTGGCTGAGATTTTTGACTCATGGTTGCAGCAAGAAAATAACAGTAGGGATGAAATTCTCAGTTGGTCTTAGAGCAGTTTGCTGTTAGTGGGTATTGCAAGGACAAGTCCCCACTGAAAAAGAAGTAAGCACCGACAGGAACCTGGAGAAGTTCTTGGAAGGTCTGAATGATAATTGCATGGTAGCCTGCTGCAGTCTGTTGTGTCTATAGGAATCTCTTTTCTCTGAGAATGAGAAGCCATTGTTTGTATAAAAAGGGCCATCAACAGAAGCCTTGAAGTAGAGAATTTAAGGACATATTTCTAGATTCTCCAAGATCGGCTCTTAGAAACAGGAGATAAAGAAAAAGGCTGCTACAATTCCTGGACATCTACTCAAGTAGTATTAGTCAAGAAAATGAAATAGCTCATCTGCCCATTATCCAGATGAGTACTGTCCATGAAAGGCAAACAACAAGAACAAAAACCCCAACAACTATTCTATGTAATTCACTTAACGTGCTAATAAATTAATTGTTCCTTTTTAGATATAATTGAGGGCTAAGACAAACTCAGTAGAAGTTTTCTTCTTTGAGGTTATTTTTTTAAATAATTAACCATTTTAAAACTCTCAAGTCATGTTATTTTTGTATTATTAAAAAAAAAACCCAATTCTTTCTTGGGCTGGAGAGATGGCTCAGTGATTAAGAACACTGACTGTTCTTGCAGAAGACCTGGGTTTGAATCCCAGCACCCACATGGCAGCTGATAACTGCCCATTACTCCAGTTCCAGGGCCTCCGATGACCTCTTCTCTCCTTTGTGGGCATTGCACGACATGGATGCACTTACATGCATGTAAGTAATACATGTATACACATAAAATAAAAATAAAAAAATTAAAAAAAACCCAATTCTTTCTTAAGCCTGAAGAGGGAGGTATTTCTGTGAGGACCCTTCCAGTTCCAGAAGAGCAAGGCTAGATACCTTCAAATCTCGGGCAGCTTCCTAAAGAAAGCTTCTTATGAAATATACCTTTAGAGAGTCAGCGAAGGTTTCTCTCTAGGTAAGACAGGTCTTCCCTGAGCCTGTCCCTATCCACAAGTGAGGACATCAAAAGAATTCCATAAATTCCCCCTAGCCATGCAGATGTGAGGACAATCCCAAGATCTTTAAGTATCTCTATCACTTTTTAGGCCACCAGAGAAGTTTACGGAATGAAAAGTAAGTTGTGTTATATATGAGCACATTCACATCAGGTGAATCACGTGAGAGAGAAGCCTTTCTTTGAAGCACACATGAAAAATCTTACAGCCACACAGTCAAGCTGTGGACTCACGAGAGGATTCACACAGGAAAAGTCCTATACATGCTCCCTTTGCAAAACAAGCCACCGCCAGTCATCCACATACCGTTATCACCTGAGGGTTTGCCAGGAAGTTACACTCAGATGTCTGCGTTCGAACCAGAAGCTTCTGTAGCCACTGCCTCATAATGTATGTAAATATATGTGTGTGTGCATATTTCTATAGTACGTATCTATTGAGAATATGCCGTCTAATTATGCTTTATCTATTGTCCCGTTCCACTGACACATCTAAAGAGACCATGTAATCTGTCAGCTTTGTTCCTCAGAGTATTCCATATGCCTAGGAAGTAGCCGATATTTTATTTCCAATAAACATATATCGAAGAAAAAAAATTCAGTCTGCGTTCACTGTTGAGCCTAACATTCTCTGTTATATTGTGGCTCAGTCCCACCTCTGTGTTTTATGTTCTTTAAATATAGGCCTAGTGGGGCTGGAGAGACTGCTCAGGAGTTAAGAGCACTGGCTACTGTTGCACAGGACCTGGGTTTGAATCCCAACGCCCACTTGGTGGCTGAAAACCATCTGTAACTCCAGTTCCAGGGGCTCTGATACCCTCTTCTGACCTCTGCAGGCATTGTATGACATGGGTGCACCTACCTACATGCAGTCATTACATTCATACACATAAAATAAAAAAAATAAAGTACTTAAATATAGGAATAGTATCTTACTTTTGTATCTCTGGTATTTGACATAGCAAATAGTATATTGAACTCAATTAATATATTACTATTATAGTGTCCGTTTTGCCTTACGTAGCAGTTTTTCCTCGGAGCTATATAATAGTCATAATTTTGATACTGAAAATAATTTGAGGAAGGTGTCCTAAGAAATAAGTTCTTGAAATCACAAGACCCAGCAATAATCTTTTCCAGCAGGGGGAAAAGCTTTATTTACACGAATGGCTGATTTTTAAAGTGAAGCTTGGAAGGTTGAAAGTAGAGGAAAGGAAACGGGTATGGACTCAGTGGGCAGAAGCTGACTTTGAAGGCCACAGTGGGCAGAAGCTGACTTTGAAGGCCACAGTGGGCAGAAGCTGACCCTTTGAAATAAAGGAAAGACTATCAAAGTATTTGATGTAAGACTCAAGTAGTGATGCAGCTGTGTGATAAAGTTTAGCTTTGCTATTTTAGATGTACCTTACAAAAAATGTTTACGAGTTGGTTACAGATTTGTAGGTGTTTGAGTTAGTTTTCAGTTAATAGGTAATGCTAGAACAACTTCAGTGATTAGGGTTACTTTTTAT
Source organism: Nannospalax galili (assembly GCF_000622305.1). Taxonomy (NCBI): domain Eukaryota; kingdom Metazoa; phylum Chordata; class Mammalia; order Rodentia; family Spalacidae; genus Nannospalax; species Nannospalax galili. The sequence goes on from NW_008355789.1 coordinate 7,050,256, forward strand.
TTGCATTCTTAGTACAAATTTATGAATTTTTTTTTGTAGTCAGCACAGAGGAAAATAAGAGTAAATTATTAGTTGCAATTATCTGTCCAATACTAAAAATTGGATTATTACAAATTACTTTGTTGTCAAATACCTGACAAATACTGTCTTTTTATAAACAGTGCCTCTTCATTTAGTTTTGCTCCTGTTTCTGAATACTGGACAAATTCTTTTAATGATTACCACCTGTGTGTGTGTGTGTGTGTGTGTGTGTGTGTGTGTGTGCACGCATGCGCATATGCCATGTTGTGTATGTGGAGGTCAGAGGACAGCTTGCAAAAATCAGTTCTTGCCTTTCACCATATGGCTCCTAGGAATTGAACTCAGGACGTCAGGCTTGACAGCAAGCGCCTTTACCTGTTGAGCTATCTCTCTGGCCTTGAATAAATCTTGATGAAAATAGCTTACATTCCCTGATAAGTAAGGATTGTTATTCCTGTCTTACTGTACCTGTGATACAAAGGTGCCTCAGTGCCTTGAGAAGTCTGTGCCATAGTCTGCACGCTGCTTCTTAAATGCTTGTCTGCTCCTGAATCGTTACTTTGCTTGCCTTTTGCCGTCAGTCAGTTGTTGCCTCTTACTGTGATCGATCTTGGGCAGCCCTCCGCCTTTCTTAGTTCCTGACCGATTATTACCGTGGGTCAGGAAACCAGGTGAGAAGGAAAACTGGAACTGGCTGTAAACGTAAGACTGGAAAGCCTGGCAGCCTTTCTCATAGGACCTGTTTTGACTGCAGAGAACGTTTTTGCTTGTTCTGATGAAGAAGCATGGGATAGATGAAGCATTGGCCATCTTGTTTTTACACAAGCGGCTGAAAGAGTCTCTTTTCTTAGCAAGGTATACTATGCATGCTGTAAAGTGAAGCAGTTCCTCAATTCATTTTTATATTTGCCAGTCAGGTAAAATTAAAGAGCATTTCAATGCCTCTCATTAACTCTGGTGCACTCTCCGGTCAGTAGCCTGCACAACAAGGTATTTGCAATTCTGACTTAACCCTAATTAATTTTGTCTACTTTTGAACCTCCACAGACATTGAAATTCGAGTTTCATGTACTTTTCTTGTGTTATGAAATGTTTTTCTTTTGCATCTTTAATATTTTTTCTCATTGATTCTTGAAACACTCAGTGCCTAGCATGGTAAAGAAAATTGATGATTTTGGGACTCCAAAGATGAATAAAGAGCGTTACTATCGAGAGACCTGGGGCCTAGTATAAGAAAAAAGCAGCCTAAAGGAGGCATCAACAAAATCCAGAGAGGGCTTGGAACAAACGAGTGGGGCTGTGTCAGTGAGGACCCTGGGAGTAACAGATGATACACTCACGTGGGAGGGGCGGACGGTTTTTAGTAGGGGCAACTAGCCAGGTTTGGTGACATATCTGGCGAGCACCAATGGGTAGCCATTGCCGCTTTTAGATGTGTAAGGGCCAAATAGGTAGCTGCTCTTTTACCCAGCGAGTAGCTGTGTAGAGGTTCACATCCTCTGGTAGAGGAGCATTGCTGGCCAGAGGTGGCTTTTCCTGGGGATGGGGACTGGAGACCCCATGGCTCATCTCTTCTGTTTTCAGCCTCTTGCTGTTGCTTTCCATTCGCTGCATCCATCCAGGAGAAGAGGGCGAGGAACAGATTGATGTAGGCAAAGCACTTGGGTCCAGAACAGCAGGGAAAGTAGAAAACGGATCTTGATGTGCATGTGAAATGCACGTAGCTGACCACGAAGGACTCAGAAGACGGTGTGCTCTGCAGTGATGGAGGATGACGAGTGCACTATTAGAGTACTGCTTCCACTAAATTAGTATTGAAATGAAAGGATATGTTCATAAAATGGTAACTATTTCACATAGTTTGGAGTTTGCTTGAAAGACAGGTGAGTGTAGAGACATTCTAACCTTACACATCGTGCTTGCTCCCTTACTAAGTCCTGCGTTGTAGCGTGGCTTGTTTTAAAAGCTTGGGAATCAGTATTACTTTTCTCACTAGGCAGAAGACCTGGTCAAGTTCTGTGCCTTAGCATCATTTAGCTGAATGACGTGCATGCAGTACCTCTGTACAGAGGCTAGGAAGAGCTTGGAGGGGACGAGGTAGGGTGGGCTCACCTTGCATTGGAATTGTGGCTCCAGCTCTTTCCATCTGGATACCCTGAGGCAGCTTACCTCATCTGGGCCTGGCTCTCTCATTTGCAATAACTGGCATGGAGCTGAGGATGACTGAAAACTCCTGAGAAGCACTTAGTTCATGGCTTACGAGTTACTACGAGTGACTATTACTCCATTTAGGAGGCTGTTATAAACGCACCCACGTATTTCTAAGTCTGCCTAATGAAATACACTTTCTATTTTCATGAGAACTTAGAGTTCTTTTTCAAAGACTATTTTATTTATTATTTTTATTTTACGAATATGAGTGTATTGCCTGCATGTATGTGAGTGGCACCGGTGTTGTGCAATCCCACGGAGGTCAGAAGAAGGCTTTGGATTCCCCTGGAACTGGAGTTAAGGATGGCTCATAGCCGCCATGTGGGTGCTGGGAATCGAACCTGGGTCCTCTGCAAGAGCAGTTCTCAGCCCCTGAGAACATGGAGTTCTGGAACTAAACTAATATATGTAAATGAGAACTAAACTAAATATATGTAAATATTATGTAAATTAATATATGTAAATCCACAGATATGGAATTGTATGAGGAAATCTTTCATCATTTAGAATTGTTAGAGTGGGTTAGCTCATGAGACAGTGATTCGCTTTGGGGGGGGGTGTGCCCAAGGAAAGTCTGGGGATGTTTTAAAATGCATACAGGCCCCAAATGGACAGAAATTAGGTAAAATCTTCAAATAATTTCAACCATAGTAGTCTATCCTTCAAGTCTGTGAGAACTGATGCTCCAGGTAAGAGGAAATCATCGTTTTTCTTTGTGCTTCTTGACTCTATCCCTGGCCTCCTCCCAACAATACAGTTTACATGTTATCTTTCTTTTGCTTGTTTTTGTTTTTTTGACACAGAGTCTCATGTAGCCCAGGCTGGCCTAGAACTCCATTTGTAGCCAAGGATGACCTTGAACTTCTGATTCTCTTGCCTCTACCTACTGAGTGCTAGAAAGATGATTGGCATGCTCATCTTTATTTAGCAGTATTCATTGTGTGCATACAAATGTGCCAAGCTTTGTTCTTGGGCCTGTGATTAATGCTGTGAGCAAGACGCATACGTTTCTGAATGTTTAAAAAATTCTAGCACAGAGAAATAGAAAATAAAAATATAGCGAAATAACTTCAGGTATTTAAAAACTGTGGTTCAAGAAGAAAGTAAACGTGTAGTGGATGAAGGGATGCTAAGGCCTAGTGTTGTGGAGGTGGTGCTTTCAAGCATGGTTGTCATGAAAGCCTCTCTGAAGAGGTGCTGTTTTCACTGGCACGTGAATGTTGAGGAGGAGCTGTCGTGTCCGGGGAAGCTCCACCAGGCAGGTGACAAACAAAAGCAGCAGCCCCTGAGGTGGGAACAACTTGGCATGCTATGGGTTAGGAAGAAAATTGAGTGGCTGGAGAGTGGTTGCAGAGGTGAGACGGACTCACAAAGGCATTGCAAAGTCCCGCTACCATAGACCATGTTAGTGTTTGCATTTCATTGTAGCTGTATCCAAGTGGGAAGTCATGAGGCAGTTTTATGATACAGATTATACTTTAGAAAGGTTATTCTGACTTGTTTATGGGCTGTTGGCAGGGAGTAGCTGGAGTGGAACCCGGAAGTTAGGAGGCTGCTGTGGTTGTCCAAGTGAGAGATAATAATGTAGGTCCAAGTGAGAGGCAGTACTGGCTTGAACTGCCTCAGGCAGTTTTCTCTACCTCCTACCTTCCCTTCTTACTGATACTTATGTAGAACGACTTTTAAAACCAGTTTATGGTGCTTAACAAATTTTGTTAAAGTACCTGCGCATTTGGTTAGGTATGCGAATGCTGTTGCCATTAGATTTGTAGCTTCTTAAACATAGGGTCAGTGTCCAATCCTTCCTCATTTATTACCCCTAGTACTGGGTCACACTAAATCGCTTATTTGGCATTTATTAAATTTCTACTAAATGGGGGCTGGAGAGATGGCTCGGCAGTTAAGAGCACTTCTTGCAGAAGACCCGGGTTTGAATACCTGGGTTCAAATCCCAGCGCCCACATGGTGGCTAACAACCATCCATAACTCCAGTTCCAGGTTATCTGGACGTCCTCTGCTGCCCTCTGTGGACACTGTGATGATTTTTAAAGTTAGGCCTGGAAAATGGCTTATGTGCAGGTCTGATGCCACATTCTTTGTCTGGAACCCATGAAAAAAGCTAACCTTGCCTCAACAAGATGGAAGGTGAGAATTGACTCCTGAAAGTTGTCCTCTGACCTCTACACATGGTACCATGGCATACTTAGTGCTTGTACTTACACACACACACACACACACACACACACACACTAAATAAATAAATAAACACAATAAATATATTATTAAAAAATTAAAATACCCCAAATGTAAGCTTGCTATGTCAGTTATATTGATTCTGTTTGGTACCATGATAATTTTATTAAATTTGACCAAAATATCTCCCAGATATCCTTTTTGCAAATAGATATGTGAATAAATGAGCCCGTTTGGGCAAAAATTAAAATAATAGACATTTAAGGTGCTTATTACAAAAATGAGATCCTGATTTGTGGAGAATATTCATTGTCACACAATGTAGACAACTTGATAGGAAGAATTAGGTTGTGACTTCCTAAATGCCCATTTAAATAACAAAAATAAATCATGTTGATTTGAATTATTTGAATCTTGAAATATAGTGTGGGAGTTTTATTCTAAAGTGTATATATAGCAAGGCCCGATAAGATGCCTTTAGGGGTTCAAGGTGGTTGCTTGCTGCCAAACATAACAACCCCAAGTTCAGTCCCTGGGACCCACGTGGTGGAAGGAGAGAACCAGTTCCCACAAGTTTTCCTCTGACTTCCACATGTGGTCTATGACATGCCCCCGACCTCCAATAAGGAAATGCACTGAAATGTGTAGAGGTTGGACCATTTGAATGGTTTAAAGCCAGTGGATGTGAAGGCAACATTGCTAAAATGCTAGGGAAGCAACGGACTCTGCACGTTTATTACCAAGCACTAAACTTTTGAAGATTTCCTAGGAAACGTGGTTCTGGTGTCACCAAGAATGTCTCAGGCTCATTTGATGTGTCCTCCCTGGAAAGGACTGGGACTAGGTAGACGTTCCCAAAGGAACTTTCCAACTTACTCCCTAATTTGAGCTGTGATGAGGTTAAAGAGGGTTGCAAAAACAGTTCTGGGGTTCCCACTTTTTCAGTTCTAGTTTGCCTAACAAGGATTTCTTTTGTCTCTTCTCTCCCAGACCTGGTGAATTTATTAATATCTATTTGGTTAACATTTAATCTTAAATTACTGTTCTGAAGGCAAAATCTATGCTAGTTAGAATTTCTCAGATCACTACATCATTGCCTTTTATTGGCTAATACAAAAATGTAATTTAAAAATTATTTTTAATTTTTTTATGTGTATGAGTGTATTGCCTGCATGAATGATAGTGCACCTGTGTCATGCAATGTACCTTCATGAATGTTTTTACCTTCTCAAGGGTTTTCAAGAAATTAGAGCTTTGACTTTGCAGATGCTCTTTACGTATTAAGCAGTCCATTAAGCATGTTTTCAAGCTTAGAGAAAAAACGGACACTACGAATCCTGGCAACTGAAAGCAAATAGACGTACGTCACTATCTGTGTGCAGCTGCTGACACTTATGTCAGCAATGTGTCGTGTTTGCCTGGAAGCTCTTGTTCAGTGCTTACAAGCAGGGTTTTCAGGGGAGCACGGCTCCATGGCTGAAGATGTATTCCACATTGTCTGAGTACACGCTGTATACAAGCTTTAAGCCATGGGCCCAGGCTGCTTGCTATTAATGTCTGGTTTTATTTATTTTCTTTAGCAAGTACATGTTACTCATTCCTCTGTCAGCCAGCAGCAGGCTATGGACCATGTTTCTAAAGATACCTTTTGCAAAATGTGGTCTGGATAAATTAAATTAGATCTACACAACTGATGAGCCTCGTGACTTCATTTATAGAGGGAAGTTCAAGATAATACAGGTGGAATATTTGGATTTGTCTTGACTAAAGCTTTTAATTTCATTGTGCCTTTTTTCTTAACGATTATGAAAACTATTCACTGCACATTTAAAACATCATTGAGCATTAAAATGATGCACGAGGTAAGGGATACACATTGTTATTCAGCATGTTTCATTGAAGGCCTGTGTACCCCAGGGATTTAGGCCTGGAATTCAAGAAGACCCCAAAACCAGCCAACACCTTTGCTTACAGAGTTGATGTAGCCCCTAGATTCAGGAGGGAGGATTATTTGTTTAGAAAGTCATAGTTGACATTTAAGAGTGGGTGAGATTTAAAAAGGATTGTAAATTGGATTAAGAAGTTAGGGACAAAATACTTAGGGGAATACATATATTTTGTAAGTTTTTAGGAGAAAAAGGGCAAGTGGGAAGTGAGTGTATTTAGTGGTTGGTTTAACTGGGGAGTAAGTGAAGACAGCAAAGTCGAGAGTGGCGATTGGGGGTTTACATCAAGCTAATGAAATCCAAATCAGGGCCTCTTGCAAAAATTCCAAGACATCGAGAAGAAAGTGTTCATGCAGCTCTGTGTTTCTCTAAGTATTTTAGTATTGTTACGAATTTTCATTCTTGACTTACTCCCATGTAATGTGGCACTGGAGTGACGTTAGACAGCTTGGTCATCCAGGTAAGGGAAGGTTGAATTTGGGGGTTTACATTTCATGTGGGTGACACATATTTATGTGGTTCTGCCTTCTGAGTATGGATGCATCTCGACTTGCCACGGAGTTATATCCTGATAAACCCACCGCAGGTTGAAGATAGAAGATGAAAGACATTTAATCCACTTAACCTACCGCACATCATAGTTCTGCCAACATTGGTTAAACGTTCTTAGAATACTACATGAACCTACAGGTGGGCAAGATCATCTAGCCATGAAGCGATTTTATAATAAAGTATTGAGTATCTTACAGATGTGATAGAAAGGAAAACTGAAATCAGTACCCCAAACTGCTGGCAACTTAGTACCCTGCAGAGCATGGGTTGTTTATATTTCCTCTGACTGGAAGTTATGACTCCTGCTACTGTCCTGACTTACGATTCTGCAGAAGTGTGCTGGGAGGTTATTGATTTAAAAATTATTATGGGTTTTTGTGATGCTGTGATTTTTTTTTTCTCAGTGCAGTTTGGTTTTACTTTTGTATCTAATTTTGAATTTTCCTTTTTTTTCCCCTTGAAGAACTCTCCCTAAATTGTCTGATATTCAGGCCTAACAAACTGTGAGAAGCCCAACATTGGGAAATCAGGAGGAAACAGTGTGCAGATAGAGGTTGCAGTCTTGTATTAACGAATGCATTAAGGCAGCCAGGAAGACAGCTGAATTTAGTAGGGATTGCTGGTGACCTTCGGTAGTGAGCACACATTTGGGAACACGAAGAGGTGGTTATGTACTTCACAAGGAAAGCAGCAGTAGATTCCAAGAGCAGTAGCTCTTGGGGAGAGGGAAGACCAGTGACGTTTTCTCTGTGTGTTTTCTCATGCTTCAGAGGAGGACATCCAAATATGTTACAGAAAGCAAAAAGATACCAGTAACATAGCAGAAAAATTAGAGATAATAGCAAGGGAGGTAAAGTAAAACAGAGATATCGGCCAGAGCAGAGAGGCAGAAGGAAATGGGCTCAAGATGTGGGGGACAAAGATTAAGAAAACAACAGGAATTCCCTCAAGTGACCTGGTCATCGCTGTGTTGTGATTGGACTGAGTGTAGTGTTGGTTTTCATTTTTTCTTTCTTTTTTGCCTGTATTCAATAAATTCTTTAAACTTTTTAAATTTATGCATTTATTTACTTGTGTGTGTATGTGTGTGTGTGTGTGTGTGTGCACATGTGTGCATGCTATGGTGTATGTGTGGAAGTCAGGGGACAACTGTGGGAGGCAGTTCTTGCTCCCTGTGGGTCCCGGGACTCAAACTCAGGTCATCAAGCTCAGCATCAGGTTCTTTATCTACTGACCCATCTTGTCGGCCTGTGGTCCTTCTTAATCCTTAACATTGTACACTTAGGCTCTTATTAACTAGTTAGTAATTAATTAGTGTGTGTGTGTGCATGTGCGTGCGTGTGTGCGTGCGTGTGTGTGTATAAGCCAGGAGCCAACCTTGGGTGTCTTCCTCAGTCACTTCACCACCTTATTTATTTTTATCAATACATTTTGTTCTTTGACAGTTTCTTTTTTTTTTTAAGTAGCCACTTTCTTGGCTAAAAGTCAAAATGTCCTTGGGCCTCTGACAATTTCATACATGTGTAAGGCATTCTGGTTGCTTTATCCTGACCGTCTTGTTTCCCTCCCACCCTGCCACCTTCTGCTTCCTCCTTACAAAGCTCTTTCCTATATCCATTACTTTCCATTTGTTTTGTGTCCCACAGAGTTTAACCCAGGTCTGTGTGACCCTGGGTTTGGAACTGTCCGTTGGAGTATGGTGTACTCATCAGTGGCATACATGGATACTAGGCCTCCTCCCCACCCAGACTCTTGAGTTGTCAACAAATAAGCAATAAGTGGTAAGGCCCTCTGGAGGGATCCGTCTGGATTCTAGACGGTGCTTCGGCTTTCTGTTCTCGATTTTGGGGATAAATTTTCATTAATTAAAAAAGAATTATTTTATATGTATGAGTGTTTTGCCTGCATGTATGTAAGTGCACCATGTGCATGCAATGCTGACAAAGGCCAGAAGAGGGCGTTGGATCCCCTGGAATTGGAGTTAGGAATGGTTAGGAATGCTGAGACTTGAACCCAGGTCATCTGCAACAACAGCCAGTGCTCTTAACTGCTGAGTTATTACTCCAGCCCCATTATAAAAATATTTTATTATTTTTAATTACATGTTTATGAGTATATTGCCTGCATGTATGTAAATGCATTCATATCTTGCAGTGCCTGTGGAGGTCAGAAGAGAGTGTCAGATCTCCTGGAACTGGAGTTATGGACAGTCGTTAGCCGCCATGTGGGTGCTGGGGGTTGAAACCTGGTCGTCTGCAAGAGCAGCCAGGGCTCTGAACTGCTGAGCCATGTCTCCAACCCTGGAGATAAATTTTTAATTGGAGCATATAAACATGCTGTAAGTGCACTAATCCTAAGTATACTACTCCATGAATGTTTTTACAGGTGTATACCTGTGTGGTCACCACTTAGGTCTAAGAACACATAATTCCTAACACTCCAGAAGAAAATTTTTCACTCCTTGAGTCATTGCTGTCTAGACAGATCCCACTATTCTGACTTTGCTCTGTTTGTTTTGCCAATTTAAAAATTTCATATAAATTGAATTATACGGTATGTCATTTTTTAATCTTATTTTCTGAAAACAATGCCTATTAAATTTGCTAGTATGGAAACGTCTATCACTGGCCTGTTTATTTCATTTCTGTGCAGTATTCTGTGGTGGTAAATGTACCACATGTTTATTCATTCTCTAGCTTATGGACATTTGAGTTACTTATATTTGAGGGGTCAGTTATCAACACAGCAACAGCAGCTACTCTTACACAGCTTTTTACTCTCTCTCTCTCTCTCTCTCTCTCTCTCTCTCTCACACACACACACACACACATATACACTTTTGTTGACCGTAAACCTAAGAATATGTTGCATCATATATCCTAGGTGTATGATTAACTGCAAGTTTCCAAAGTTGTACCAGTTAACCTGGTGACAGTAGATGAAAGACCCAGGTGCTTCACATCCACAGACCCTCTGAGTAAAACGTTTAGTCCCTCTGAGGGTATGTGTTTCTCGATGCTCGTGATGTTTAAGCACCTTTTGTGTATGTTCATATGCATTTGGATAATTCTGCTTTAGATACTTGCCCATTACAATCGTGTTGTGTGACTTTCAGCTTTAATAGCAACTCTTCACAGTTCTTCTGTGTTCTGTGAATAACACTTGTGGTGGGGGATTGTCTTTTATTGGACTGTGCCTTATCTTCTTACTGTTTTTTTCTTCGGAGACAAGGTCTCAGTGTGTGTGACCCTGACTGGTATGGAACTCTCTGTGTATGCCAGGCTGGCCTAAAACTCAGAGATGCATCTGCTGCAAAGTGCTGGGATTCAGGGTGTGTGCTGCTACACCTGGCATCTGGCATCTTCGTACTCTTAATGTAATCTTTTAGAAAAACGGTGTTTAATTAAGAAAATATTTTATTATTTTTATTTTATGTGTATGAATGTATTGCCTGCATGTGTGTAAGTACACCCGTGTTGTGTAATACCCATGGATTCAGAAGATGGTGTCGGAATCCCTGGAACTGGAGTTATAGACAGTTGTTAGCCGCCATGTAGGTGCTGGGGTCCTTTGCAAGAACAGCCAGCACTCTTACCTGCTAAGCCATCTCTCCAGCCCCAACAGTTTTTAATTTTAATGAGGTCCAATTTACCATTATTTTCCTTAGTAGAGTGTTGCTTTTTAAACATTAATTTAAAAAACTTAATTATACAAAATCCATGAAGTTCTTTACTTTTATATACACAACTTCTCTTGAATTGATTTTTGCATATGGTATGAAGTTGGGGTAATTTTTCATCATTTTCAGTCTAGTTTCAAATGTTGTAGCATCACTGATTGGAAAACAATCTCTTCCTCTTAGTTTTACCTCATTTATTAAACCAAGTGACTGTGTTTATACGGATCTGTTTTTGGACTCTGTTTTGTTGCTGCTTGTCAAAATCTGGCAGCAGTGAAAGTCCTTAGGAGAGATGACTCAGCAGTTAAGAGGGTAAGTCCTTAAACTTTGTTCTTAAAAATTGCCATAGCAGGATGGAGAGATGACTCGGCAGTTAAGAGCACTGAATGCTCTTGCAGAGGACCTGGGTTTGATTCCCAGCACCCACATGGTGGTTAACAACTGTCTGTAACTCCAGTTTCAGGGGAATCCAGCGCCCTCTTCTGACCTCCTTGAGCATTGCATGACGGGTGCATTTATACCCTAGCAGGTAATACACACATGCACACAAAATAAAAATAATAAAGTATTTAAAAACTTGCCATAGCTAACCTGGGACTTTTACATTTCTGTATAAATTTTTTGGGTTTGCCTTTCAGTTTCTACAGAAAAACTTAATGGGATTTTGATTTGGTTTGCTTTGTACCTGTAGATTAATTTGGGAACAATTTGAGTCTCTGAAAGCATGAAAATGAGAAAATCTTTGCCAACTACAGCTCATCCAAGGGATTAATATGTAGAATATATGAAGAAATGCAAAAATTAAACACCAAAGGAAAAAAAAAGCTACCAATCAATAAAGGGGCCAGTGACCTGAATAGACAGTTTTCAAAAGAAGAAATACGAATGGTTAATAAATAATTTAAAAAACTGGGGTTGACAAGATGACTTAGCCAGTAAATGTGTTCATTGTGCAAGCCTGATGACCTGGGTTCAGTCCCCAGTACCCATGGTAGAGGGAGAGAGCCAGCCTTTGAACGTTATCCTGTGACTGCCCTGTGTGCAGCATGACATGTGTGTGACCCCCCCACACTAACAATAAATGAAATGAAAATTGCAAAAAATATTTAGAAGTGTTCAACATATGTAACCAGCAGAGAAATATAAATTAAAACTCCTGTGAGATTCACCCCAAGTAGAACGGTAACCAGCAAGAGAACGGATGAGAGAAAGGGGAGTCCTTGTGTGGTGGCATGCCTGTACCTAGGGTGGCCAGTCAACACAGGCTTCTCACGAACCTCAAACTGGAAGTACAGTTCTCTGCAATTTTTTTCCTCATATGTGAGGTTTTAGACTCAATCTCCACCACCAAAACAAACAGAAATAACATTATCCCCCCCAAACATTAGTGTTTTTGTATTTTCAACATCAGTAGCTGGCCCATCTTACTGTTTTATTTGTCTGATTTTTTTTCTTATGCCATTATGTAATAAATGATATTTCATAAATTTTATGTTCTAATTTGTATGTAGAAATACAAGTAAGTCATGAACTTATATCAAACAGCTTTTTAGAAAATTAAAAAAAAAATTGTGTGTTTTGCCTGCATGAATGTAAGTGCACCTGTGTCATGCAATGCCCACGAAGGCTGGAAGAGGGCATCAGATCCCTGGGATCTGGACTTTTGGATTGTTAGCCGCGATGTGGGTGCTGAGAGCCAAATCCTGGTCCTCTGCAAGAGCAACCAGTGTCCTTAACCACTGAGTCATCTCTCCAGCTCCATATCAAATAAGTTTACGAAGTGAACTGAGAGCTGTTTGTAGATTCCTTTGCGTTTTCCTTGTATGCATGTTGTCTGTGGGTAAAGTCTGTGCGATTTGTATCCAATTGTTAGATTTTTCTCCTCATTTTGTGGCCTCTTTTCTTGGTTAGAACTTAAAATGTGGTGTTTAATAGACATACTGATGATGAATAAATGTTTCTCCTTAACCTCAGAGGAAAATGTTCTAGACTGTACCATTCCGATTGGTGTCAGTTCTAGTTGGTTTTTGTGCTCTGTTATTAGTTCCAGATACCATTGATCAGATTCGGGAAATTTTCTTCTATTCCTGTGATAGATAACTTTTTTCTTTTAAAGAATGAATGTTAAATTTTATTAGATACATTTCCCATATTAAGAGAGATGATTCTATAACTTCTCACATCATTTATTAATGTGATGAGCTACTTCGTGTTACTTTTGAATGACAAACCAAATGTTTGTTTTTGGAATAAATTCACATTGATGTATGTTTCTTTTTACATATTGCTGTTCTCTGTTAAACTACCATTTTTATTTTTAGAATTTTTCATCTGCGCTCATGATAGATTCTGATCTGTAATTTTCTTTATTTGTTTTGTCCACATCAGGTACTGGTATTTGGGTTATGCTGGCCTCATATGATGATTTAAGAAGGGGTTTTCTACATTTGTTATTAAAATTATGCAAGATTGATTTTTGATATTTTTAATTAAAAATTTTAAAATCTTTTTTTTTCTTTTTAAAATAAAGACAGGGTCTTCTGTGGCCCCAGCTAGTCTGGAACTCATTATATAGACCAGGCTAGACTTGATCTCACAGAGATCTGTTTACCTCTGCCTCCTGAGTGCTGGAATTGAAGGCATGCACCATCATGACTGGCTACTTTTAATTTTTATGATCATTTCTTCCAGTTTAATATTGGTGAAATAGTCATCAAAATAGATATAGTTTTCTCCGTTATGGTTAAGGAAACTGAAGTTCAGAACCCTTGCATTGCTGGTAGTTACTGGTGTGGTGGCATATGCCTGTAATCCCAGCACTAGGGAGGCTGGGGCAGGAGGATTAAAAATTTGAAGCCATCATGCATTTCATAGTGAGACTTTGTCTCAAAACAAACCTAATTCTGCCTTACTTCAAAGACAGTATTGTGTATTGCACATGGAGAAAACTCACTGGCCAGGTGACTGTATCGTGTGGATCTTAAGAAACACTAGAAGTTGTTCCTTTGAATACTTAGAAAACTTCTTTCAAAAACTTTCTGTCACACTTGATGAATGTTTCTTGGTTGTTTGTGGCTTAAAGTAGCTAAGCTTTATAATTCCGTTGGCTCTGTCAAAGAAAAGTCTATCCATTCCAAAACTGAACAAATCAGTTTTATTTATCTGTGGGAAAAATAGTTACTTGGAATTTACTGGGATTCCTCCTTTTCCAAATCCACATAGTCTTGGCAGAAATCCTCTGGATTTGTAGAAATTAGATATTTCCAAACTTGACTCTTTCCAGCATATGATAGGATAAAGGAATCAGTTCATTCTGTGCTGGGCAGGCCCAAGGGTAAGAGAAAACTTCAGTTTTCCTCCAAAGGAGGAAAGTGATTATGAAGATTCTTCATATCCAGATCCAGCCCCTCTTACCAGGGAACCTTTCTTACAAAAATGAGTTGAAGTTGTACTCATGTGGAAGTGTCTTTTCCCTTAAACTCCTTTTGTTAAGGGACACAAAATCCTTGAAAAGCTGTTCCTCGTTTGTTGATTATTTAGAAATCTGGTTTTCAGACAGTTATTTACTAATGAATTACTCTATAGTTACTTGAGTGGTTTTTCTTTAGGATTATGTTAGAAGTGTTTGGCTCCTTTATGAGTTTCCAGCAGGTTTTAATGTTGTTTAGTCACTAAAATTTATATTGTGCCACGGATATTATTTTATTTGCCTCATATGAAAACCGCAACGTTTGTCTCATTTCCAGTTAACTTAATTAGAAAGTCTGGCTCCCTTTGCAACAGCTCCTCATTTTTAAAGCATAAAGTGTTATTTAGGGAAATCGATAAGGGAACAATGTTAGCAAAGGTGGTGATTTTTTAACTGAAAATTGTTCTATATTAAAATATCAGAATTTTAGAGGTAGAAACTTTTTCAAGAGATTAAGCTTTCTAGTGCTTGTAATGTTGCTTTCTCAGTAGGATTATTTTCCTAATAGTACTTAATACATTGAAATATATACTGAAATCTGGAGTCACCTTAAAAAAATGGGTGTTTGCTGATCTTTTTTCTTTCTTTTAGTTCTGTTAGTAATAGATCTTTAGTCTCTTAACCATTCTTTAGGTCCAGTTGGTTAATATTCAGATCCTAATGTTTAGCAAGGTTAATTGGCATGAGAAGGCTTAAATTTTTAATTTTTTTGTAAAATGCTAGTTATCTGGTAGTATGTGGAACAAGAGAAATTTGGTTTTAGGAGATTTCAGTATATTGGGATTGGAAACACTTACTCTAGAAGGTGTTTAAAATTCTGAGATGGAAATGTGATTGATTTTATTATGGTAATGCTTTGAAATAGGGAAAATCAATGTTGCCATCAGCTGTCAAAAATAAGGACTGAATGTTCAGTAAGGTGTGTACCGACATCTGTAACCCTTTGCTTAACAAAATCACGGCGTCATGCTTTAAATACTGTCCTAGAAATGGCTTGCCACTTTCTCCACATTTAAGGGTATGATTTCTCAGAACACTTGCTGAATTAAAGAAATGGTCAAAAAAAGTCAAAGTAATGTTTTTCCTCCAAAAGTTTCCTTCTGATGGTCTCCTAACATTCAAACAGTATGTGTGGGAAGCTGGTGGCCAGCTCTGTCCTCCAACGTGAGTTCATTTACATCTGTGCTCATCTGGATGCCATTGACTTCCTTTTCTGTATTTTATCTTACTTCACTTATTTTATGGGAACTTGCAGGGCAAAATGTCAGTTGGGAGAAAAAATGAGCTAAAAGTGAAACTGAAAGTGGTTAGCGCCCCACCAGTTACCAGCTCCTGCTGGCCTATCACCCGGCAGGTTCAGACCAGTACTCACCTGCTTTTGTTCTTTAGGGTTCCTCAGATAATCGCTTTCATCATTTAGTTCTGGACTGAATACCTGCTAGGTGTGTACAGTGCTTGTACTGAAGTGATAGTAATTTGAATACTAGTTTTATAAAATATACATAGCTTAATCTTCCTCACGTATGAGTTTTAAACTTATCACAAACTTTACTTTGTATATTTAATGGCAAAATAAGTGGATGTGTTCATGTTGTAGCCCTCTTCCATTGATAAGAATGAACAGGTTGAACTGTTTCCTTTTAGGATTTTCATAAGTTTTATTGAATAAGATGAATAAAATGAGTAATAAATATTATCTGTATTTTGGCTGTAGTAAAAATACTTTCAGGCTGGGCGTGGTGGCGCACACGGGTAATTCCAGCACTTGGGAGACAGAGCAGGGGGATCTTTGCGAGTTCCAGGTCAGTTTGGTCTACATAGCAAGTTCCAGGCCAGCTAGGGCTACAGGAAGACCCTGTCTCAAAAAGACAAAAACAATTTTTTTTTTCAAAAATTTGAAACATTTTAATGTAAAATTGATGTTTAATTTTTATAATTAAAAAATTCAAAGTAGTGCATGTACATAGTTAAAAATCACATGCTACTAAGAGACAGAAGATGCAAAATAGCAGTCTCTGCCTGGCTCTTCCTTGTGATCTGGTCTTGCTCCCCAGGTAGATGTTCCTTATGTTCTTGCTCCCTGTGTTCTGTCTACCCAATTTAAAGTAATGCAGCTCTGCTAACAATTTCTCAGCCTATGTGATTCTCTTAGGAGAATGGTGACTTAACCCTCTTACTGACCCCCTCCACCCTTCTTCCCGTTCCTTATGTAATTATATCACAAATTAAAAAGTCATTTGTTAGCGTTAGATCCATTGATGATGAAAATGCTCTTTACTTGTGAAATAAACAGCTCACTTTTCTCATTAGGCATCCAGGGTTAGGGTTAGAAAGGTGGGGGCCATTCTGACTTCTCTTAGGAGGTGTTTAAGGGATCCTTTAGCTCAGATGAGGTTGATGGTCACAAATTTTGTGATGCGGTGTCTTGCTACTATGACTTTAGAAATCTTTATGTTGATGCTTGCTTTGTTTTTTTTTTTTTTTTTTTTTTGTCTTTTTGAGACAGGGTCTCCCTGTAACCTCAGCTGACCTGGAAATCACTATGCAGACCAGGCTGGCCTTGAACTCACAGAGATCTGCCTGCCTCTGCCTCCCAAGTGCTGAGATTAAAGGCAT
>NW_008355789.1:7067382-7099215 GCF_000622305.1 Nannospalax galili
TTTTTTTTTTTTTTTTTTTTTTTTTAATTTAGGAGATTCCTAGCTTTAAATTTGGGGTGATTTTTTGTTGTGTTTTTGGTAGTTTCTGTCTTTTTGAGTCTCTTTAGACTTCTTATATGTTGGACATTTTGTCTCCTAGATTAATTTTTAGTTTTTACCTGACCCTTCCCCCACACAAGTCCATCTCTTGGATTTTTGTTCTATTTTTCTAGTTGTCTTTGTTGCATTTTCCAGTCCTTCTACTAAGTTAGGAAATTTTGTCACTCTAGTTGCGATTTCTCTGAGGAGTCTCTTGTTCTTGTTCCCATTTTATCCTGTTTCATGTCTTTCAGGGCCTCCAGGTAAGGGAGGCCATTGCTCTACCACTGAGCACCTTCTCAACCCTGTTCTCATTTTAATGTTAGGCATTTGTTTCATGAATACAATGTCTCCCCCTCCATGACCCCCACTTTATGGTGTTGGGGATCAAATTCAGGGTCTTGCACTTGCTAGGCAAGCGGCATCTCTTTTGTGTGTGTCATGTGTATTTGTGAGTGCAGGTGCCTGTAAGTGTGGAAGACATTGGCTGACATTGGGTGTCGTTCTCTTTCTCCTCTTTGTGTGAAGAGGCGCGGTCTCTCCTTGGACCTGGAGCCTCCTAATTCATCTAATCTTGAAGCCAGCTTGACTTGGGATTTCCTGTCTCCACCTTCAAGTGTTGAGATTTCTGGCTGGCAGCCATGCCTACCCCCATTGGCCATTCACTCGGGTGTGGATTGGAACTCCAGTCTCAGTGTAGACAAGCACTTTATGCTCTGAGCCATCTCCCCAGACCATAGCATCCATTTTTATCTTTCCAAGCGTCTCAAAAATAATTGGTGGAAGTTTTCTCCTGTTTCTTCCAGTTCTTGATTTCTTTGGGCTCACGTTTTGATCTTTGCCTTTTTATTGGAAGCTTTCTTCAGATTCTTGGAGTCTTAGTATTCCCTGAAGCAGACCCTAAGGTGCTCCAGTTCATTTGGAAAGTGAGTCAAGGGATTGTGATGAGAGTAAAGACATGAAGCAGAAAAGGGAGGAAGCTCATAGAGTGTATGGGTTGGATGGGTAACTGCTTTGGGTATATGGGGCTCAGTACTGATGGATGTCCTCGCAGAGACTTTGGAGCTGTTCTGTCCACTGCTCATCCATAGCTGCATGTGGCTCTACAAATTTAAATTAAATTAAAGAAGACCAAAAGTTGTTTCTAGTTACACTCGATACATATCCAGTACTGAGTATACACATTTGGCACATAAGGAACCTTTCTTTCCTGGATTAGAAAACACCTCAGAACAGCCCCACTGAGCTGCAGGCAAGCAGAGCTGGTAATCTAACACTGCCTCTTGTTGGCGAAGGGCTGCTCCTGGAGATAACTCTGAGAGTCCTGTGCTGCCGCATAGGGGCTAGGCCATTTTGCTGCCCTACCTCTGTTCTGTGCTGGATTCCTGGTGATGGACTCTCTGCTGCGTACCTTAGCTGGGGATTGAACTCAGGGCCTTGTGCCTGCTGGGCAAGAGCTCTACCGGTGACATACTTCCACAGTCCTCTAGATCATTTTTTCCGGAGACCAGAGTTAAGGTCTTCTGTTAACATAAGGGAAGTAGTCACTTGACTGGGTATGGTGGAGGGAGATTGTTTTTTGTAAGTATAAATATTCAAGTTTTAAAAGAAATTCCTCAGATTTTATGGGGAAGTCTTACTCCAATACCCAACTAATATTGCTAAGTTTTGAATCTTTGTAGGGTTCTGTGGAGTAACAGTTAGGCAT
This sequence comes from Nannospalax galili, assembly GCF_000622305.1. Taxonomy (NCBI): domain Eukaryota; kingdom Metazoa; phylum Chordata; class Mammalia; order Rodentia; family Spalacidae; genus Nannospalax; species Nannospalax galili. The sequence continues at coordinate 7,069,169 of NW_008355789.1, forward strand.
TGTAGTTTCAGTGATTTCTGATTTGAAAATCACTACTCTTTATGGCTTAAGAAAAGTTATACTATATAGTGTTTAAAACGTAGAAAAATATGAAGAAAAGATATTTACAGTTTGTGGATTGCTACGGTAAAGACAACAAAGTCTAAGTTGTCTTAAAAAAGGTGAAGTATATTTTATTTGTTTAAACTTTAGGGGAATTGTCACCAGTCATTGACCTCGAAGCTGTATTGTCTTTTCCATTTTGCTGGGTTTAGTTTTTAAATATTTGAATCTATCTACATAAGATATCTTGATCTATAATGCTTTTTTCCACCTGCCCTCAGCTGTTTCTGATGTCATGATGATACTAGACTCATGAGAGAGTGTTATCTCCATTTCTTACCTAGAATTGAGGCTAGTTGCTTATGGAACGCTTGGTTTAATTACTGGTTGTATTTTGTGTGTCACATTTTTTTTCTCTCTGGTTTGATACTTCCTAAAATATATTTAAAAAAAAACCTACAATCCTTTCAGTTAGGGTCATCTTGTGGCCAGTTCTTTTTTTTTTTTTCCTTTTGGTATGTCTGAAATTTCTTTTTTTCAATTTAAATTAAAAAATAATAAATCATTATTGTGTCCATGTGTGTGAATGGCTGCACGTGTGTGAGGACAGCTCTGTAGGGTCACTTTTACTCCTTTCGCCTTTATGTGGGTTCTGGGGATCTGGACTCAGTTCATCAGGCTTGCATGGTTACCCATGCTGAAAGTTTCTTCACCCCTCACACTTGAATGATAGTTTAGCTGAGTATAGAAATCTAGGCTTTATTTTCTCCTCTTGATTTTTTTTCTTCCTCATACATTTTGGGGAAGATTTTCTAGATTTGGGTCCTTCTTTTGAAGTTTTGCATGATGACCAAGTTGTTTGGTGCTCACCTGAAGTTTATTTATCATAGACTTAATTGGAAATTAATTTTTATAATAGGTATCCTAGTTTTCAATGAGGTATTAGCAATAGTTATGAACAAAAATACTGTTTAGAATCATATATCTTTAATTTTAATAGATAAAATAATTTTAAGTGGCAAAAGCAGCATTTATGAATCATGGCTATTAATTAAACTTCAGTCATGTAATTGAGTTGGGTGAGAATATAGGCCTCAACTTTCTTCAATGTGCCTGGATAACTCTAACTTTCAAGCAGGGATTAAGAAACACAGATGAACAGTTATCTATAGGTATTGTGAAATCTTAATACAAATCTCAGTAGCCTTTTCTTTTTTTTCTTCTGAAATATAAAATTTAGTTCTAGAATTTATATGGAAAGACAAAGCAATACTTGAAAAGAAGGTATATCGTTTGACTTACATTACTTCTTTTTCACATTCACTTAAAAACAGTGAATGATGTTATTGATATATGTTCCTTTTTTGTGTGTGTGAAAGTGCTGATGTCATTCAAAGGAGAAAGTCTTTCCAACAGTGGTATCAGAATAAAATGCATAATCTACATGGCAAATAATAAGCATTGACTTTTACCTCAAACCATTTACAAATCTGAATTCTAATGGTTTATAGGCCAGAATTTAAAACTAAAAAAGTACATGTTACATCCAGGAGAAAAGTTATCCCATAAAAACACAACCCTAGAAGAAAAAAAAATGAACTGGTTTCTTTTTTTTTTCTTAAATTTCAGAATATTTTTATTATTCCAAAGAGAGTCAATTTTAACACATTTTTTTCCAGAAATAACTTGAGGCAGTTTACATAAAAATATATATACAATGAAGTTTAAGGGAGGGAAGGTAGGAATAAGAAATCAAAGACCAAAGGATTTGCCAACATGGGGTCAACTTTGGTGGAATAATGTAGGTTTCCATTAGCTCTGTTTTTTCTTTTTTTAATCCTAGCAAGTTTATTTGGCTTGCTAACAGAGCATAGGGTGGGGGTTTATTTACAGAAGAATGGGCGCCCCTTCCAATTTATGACTGTGCTGGAAAGTCCACACTCAAATTTAGATCCTGTGACTTCCTGACCACTGCACAAAATGGTGAGAGAGGTGCCTCATGACATTCTTGACTTATATATTCTTAGCCTCTCCCTCACACACAGCTGAGGTCGACTGATTGGGTGGGAGGGGTAACTGACTCCCCCCTCAACTCTTTGATGAATGGGGGAAGGTGGTGTGACTGTAGCTTGCTGGTATAGTGATTGGAGGTGACATCCAGGTAACACTCCACCCCTTCCATCGACTCTTAAGTTCTTTCTGCCAACCTCTTCCGCAAAAGTCCCTGAGCCTTGGAGGGGGTGATAGGTGTGGGATGATCTTCCCATTGTGGCAATGCACTGAACTTTTGGGTCTTCGCCTCGTTAGTTTTCCATGGGGAGCAGGGGGGAGGTTGGCCCAGTCTACAGTACCAGATGTGTGTTCCACCCCTAGGAGTGGGCATTATATGCAGTTGAAAATTTGCTGGTTGTACATACAGTAGGACACACCACTATTGCACCAGTAGGAGCATCTTGTTTTGCTTGTTGATAGTGCAGCATGTGGGGTTTCTGTTGTTGAGCAGAATTATACGGGACGATTCTTCCCCAGCCATCTGCATAGCACCTTCTCGCACTATGGAAGCCACCCATCCAGTGGCAGGGAGTTTCCAATCTTGATTTTTCCCTCTCCTACACTCACACCATGCAGTGTCTTCAGCAATAGGGTTTTACCGTTCACTTCTGATGTACAACCAACATTATTGGCAATGGCCTTTATTGTTTTGGGGACCTCTAGGGCCCCTCTGGCGAACAGCTCATAGGGGGGCAACCCACCCCTGGCATTGGGATTTTCATTTAACAACTGTATGGCTTCTGGAAGGGCTTTCTTTCATCCCCATAAACTGGTTTCTTAAAAATTAACTCGAATTTTGAAAATTGTCATCAAGAAAATTAAAAGGCAAATCCCAACATGAGAAAAATATTTATAATACATATTTCTGAGAAATGACTTAATAGTCAGCACATATAAATAACTGCTGCAACTCCATAAGAAGAAATTAAGTAACCCAGTTAAAACTAGGAAAATGATTTGAACACTGTCTATCAGAATATAAAATGATACATTTCCTTGGAAAATAGTTTGGCAGTTTAGGATATGATGGTGAAGTCCTCTCCTGGTTATTCTGCCCAGGAGATATGAAGCTATGTTCTATGCAGAAAGCTGTTCATGCTTGTTTATAGCAGTTTTATTTGAAAGAGCCCTGAACTGGGAACCTCTTACATGTTGGATGTAGATGAACAAGGAAGCCAATTGTGGAATGTGCAGAAGACATGGAATTACAGATATTGATAACATGGATGCATCTAAAGGACCAACAAAATGTAAGAGGCCACACGCAATAAAGTACAAGCTGTACAGTGTTACTGATGAAGATAGATAGTGAAGACTTAATTTATAGTATCAGAAAGCAAACTGACAGTGACCTGGGCTGAGTGGCAGATGGAATCAGTTGCAGAGGAGCAGAAAAGAGCTTTTGTTGGTAATGGAGATGCATTGAATTGTGCTAGTAGTTATACGGAATAACATTTGTCAAGAGCCGTCAGATTGGCTGGCCCTGCTGATGAAGCCTTCTTGTCCCATGCACTCAGTAGTCTGAGGAAGTTGATCACAAATTCAAGGCCAGCTTGAGAAACATAATAAGACCCTGTCTCAAAGTGAAAATTAAAAAAGTTAAGTGCTTCCCTTGTGTATACAAGGCCCTGGATTTAGTCTCCCAACACACACACACACACACACACACACACGCACGCACGCACGCACGCACGCACGCACGCACGAACACACACACACACATACATCCTGGTGTATGCAAGGCCCTGGATTTAGTCTCCCGTAACACGCACGCACGCATGCACACACACACATACGTACGCACGCAAGTCAACCTGCACATTTTAAGTAGGCATGTGTAAATTTAACTTCAACAAATTTGATTTTAGGAAGGGAATACTGGGTTGGACAATTTCAAACTATAGCATATAAATGTGTTTTGTTTATAAGCTTATTGTTATTAGTATACTATACATATAATAATATTTTAAGTTGTGTTATAATAATTCAGTTTTAGGATCAAAGTTGCGTTTTAAGAAAGAAAGTGTTCTTTTTAACTTCTAAGTAATCTGACAACTGTGCAATAATTTTAGCTTTTTTAATATCATACAGAATAAAGCAAGAAAAGGCAAATTTGGAATGAAATCGTGTTTAGGTTTTGTTTTATGACTTAAATCTGTTAATGGTAGAACTGTAGTAGCTATACTTGCATGTGAGTGTTTATTATGGAGGGAAGTATGCATGGTCTTAGCTCATCTACAAAGATTATATTTTAAGTCAACATTGATGCCATATACATGTTAAGTATATGTTGCAATTACTTTCTGTCATGTATTTTCGAGAATACCTTACATAATGTATATAGAAACAAAGTAAAAAATAAACTTTATACCATTAAAAATAGTGAATAATATGACCTGAAGTTCCCTGAAAAACCACATCCATGTTGAAAATTCTACAGACTGACTGATGAAAACTCTTGGTTGTCAAGGGTTGGAATGTTGTAGAGTATCTGAATGATCTGGAACTATCTTTAGTTCCCTTCATACTTCTTTGCCATCCACTTCTGTATTTGACTTGCTATCCTTTTGACTGTTGGGTAAAATCTTTGGAATGCATTCCCAGCAAGACTGCCAGCGTCCGCCAGCCCCAGTATGAAGGGTGCTCTCAGCATGGGACATCTCCAGCAGTCTCCCGTTCTGCCGCTCCTCCAACCTTACTTTGCTGTTACTCTTCTCCTTGCTGTCCTCACCAGCGTATGTAATACAAATGCATTGATTTGTGACTGTCTTTTGTGCTGCGAGTGTAAAGGTTCACATAACTACTTCCTTGATGGAACATGACATTTGGGGCAACCTGAGTCATTCACACGGCTCAGAATAAACTTTGTCTTATTTCCCTTTGTGGTGAGAGCTGCGTTTTGTACCAACCCTAGCCACTTCCAAATCTTTCCTGAACAAAAAGTTAAAGACCATCCTGTGTATATTGAGTTACTCCTGGTTGGATGAGTGTAACATGAAAAAGCACTGGATCAGGGTTTTGGCTGCTGTCCTGGAAATAGTCTGCATTGCACCTGTTAGCCGTAACCAAACAAGTGAGCAGTTAGGAAGAAAGAAAGCCTGCCTTCCCCCCTTCCCTCCCCTTTCTCCCCCCTCCCAGACTTGCATAAATACAAAAAACAACTGGTTAGAAGAAATATTAGAGCTGTAGTTTTAAGTAGGTTACATGGTACCTGAAACCAAAAGGCTAAATAAGTGGATTTACCTTTTAAAATGTCACATTTTCTTAACAGCTATAACTCAGTTAAGAAGAGAGATTGAAATAGAAAATTCAGTTTGCAGTTTACTGGATGAGCTTGCGTAAACTTCTTAAGTTGTCTGCCTTTCGGTTCTCACCTATGAAGTAGGAGAACTGCCCCTTAGTACAACCCTGATTGATGCTGTGGAGGTTGAAAGAGCTAACGTAGCAAGAGTGCTGGCGTATAGGAACTGCTCAACAAACACTTGATTGTTACAGTCATATCCAAAGTGGTAAGACTGCACTGTGCCTTTTAAGTACGTATTTTATGGGGCTGGAGAGATGGCTGAGTAGATAAAAGCACTAAGAGAATCTAGGTTCGATTCCCCGTACCCACATGATGGCTAACAGAGGTCCATAATTCTAGTTCTAGGGAATCCGAAGCTCTCTTCTGACCTCCATGGGCACTGCATGACACAGGTGCCCTCACACACATGCAGGCAATGTACTCATACACATAAATTGAAAATAATAAATGAAATATTAAAAATACATATTTTACTGAGAAAAAAGTCATATGTTTTAAATAAAAGTATTGATGATATACCACCTTCAAAACAAAGAAATGGGTACTGTGTATAATATGTGAGGTTAAATTTTTAAGTGTTATGTTACAGACATTTAGGTAGAATATTTATGGTTAAAGTTTAGGACCAGTTTTGTTATTTCAAAGTGACTATAAAGACACCATTGTAGCTTTACTTTACAGTTTAGTGCATTCTATATTGGAATATATCTCAAATATCTGACAAGTGACACAATTGATTTACCCTTATTCAGTGATCTAGTAAATATGAAGGACCTGCTGTGTACCAGATACAGTATTGGAAAAGACACACTTCCTGCTCTCAGGGAGATGCTGAGGAGAGGCGTGTCCACACGGAAACATACATCGAAGACGCTAATCCCAGGTGCTGTGGGCTGAGAACAGAAGCATGGGATGGAACAGAATGTGCCTGTACAGACTTTGTTAACTTGTATGGTACTAAAGAACTGTGTGATGAGATGGCATTTGTGCATGACTTGTATGTTGAGAAGTTGTTATTGTGAAGGGCCAGGGATGGGTTTTCTATTCATTGGAGTGTACATCTGCATATTAGATGTGAGAAGTGTGGCATATTTGAATACTTAAAAAAGAGAGGTTTAACATCCAGAATATGTAACGAACTCAACAAACAAAGAATCAAGAAAGGAAGTAACCCAATTAAAAGATGAGCTAAGGAGCTGAACAGAGAGTTCTCAAAAGATGGCTGAGAAGCATCTTAAAAGGTGTTCAACATCATTAGTAATTAGGGAAATGCAAATTAAAATCACTTTAAGTAAAATCACTTGATTAAGATCAAGAGAACAAATGAAATGTTGGAGAGAATGTGGGGAAAGGGGAACACTCATCCACTGCTGGTGGGATTGCAAACTTGTTTAACCCCTATGGAAAGCAGTGTGGAGAACTATTAAAAAACTGCAAATGAACCTACCATTTGACCTATTATACCACTCCTTGGCATATACCCAAAGAACTTATCCTATTGCAGAGACACTTGCACATCCATGCTTGTTGCTTCTCTTTTCACAATAGCTAAGAGATGAAAGCAACCTAAGTGCCCCTCAACTGACGAGTGGATAATTAAAATGTGGTTCATTTATACGATGGAGTATAATTCAGCAGTAAAGAAAGAACAATAGCTGAGAGACTGAAGCAACCTAAGTGTCCCTCAATTGACGAGTGGATAATGAAAATGTGGTTCATTTATACGATGGAGTTTTACTCAGCAGTAAAGAAGATGAAATCATGAAATTTTTAGGTAAATGGATGGAACTAGAAATTGTTATACTTAGTGAAGAAACACAGACATCAGAAAACAAAAAGACACAATATTCTCCCTCATACGTGGGTCCTAGCACCAAATCCTTATAAGTATGTGTCCAGACATAACTACAGGAACCAAGATAATGAAAAGGAACCAGGGAGGTAAAGGAAAAGAAAGAATCCAAAAGAGAAGAACAGTAGGAAACAGGCGTTAATAAGGGAGATATGGATAAAAATGGGGTTATTTTTAAGGGGACGGGAGAGGGAGGGTTATACAAGGAACCTTGGGGATAAAAGGAAAGAAGGAGCTCAAGAGAGGTGGGACCATAGGAGAAGGGTATTATTAAGGGAGAAAGGGGGAAAATGGGGGCACTTTAAATGGGGGGAAACCATGGTGGAAGGGTTAGACAATGCAAGAGATAAATAATGCCTAGCTAGTTTTAAAAAAAAACAGCGAACCATATTAATCAAACAACCTATTGACAAATTATACACACAGCTAGCTCAAGGACTATAATATATGTCTAGGCAAGGTTTACAACTGTGAAGATTTTTTCTTTGCTCAAGCTTTATCTACATAGCACATGGTAATTAAAAGTACCAGACTGGTGGATTAACCTTGGATGTCTAACAGCATACTTTGAGGCCTATACTAATTTGGTCAGAGGGACATAAAGGACAGTTTTTGCTCCTTGCCCTCCTAGGTCAACTAAGCTCCAGGGGACTATGAGCAGCTCTCAAAGTTTCCTGTAACTGGTGCATCACCTCTCCTCTTGATCAAAGTGGTCATGGAGACCCCACCAAATGGACTTGACCCAGTGTCCAGTCTACAAAGAGGAGGGTCAACACAGTGGAAATATTTCCTCCATGCTTCCAAGTGAGCCAGCCACGGTTGAGCAGGACCTTTGATTCATCTTCACATAGATGGATCTGGTAAAAGAAAGGAGCCAGGGGCTCCTCCCAAGCCCGTGTGACCCCTGAGGAACAGATCCTCAAATGGCCTTAAGAGTGAAAATAAATTGGTTTATCTGGGCCAACTGTATGGCCTTAAACACCCCACAAGGAAAGTATAACCAAAGATTAAAGGGATCAATATAATTCTTTAAATGTCCATGTATATAGCTAATGGCTACATAACAAGAAACAATTGAGTTGTTGGCCAGAGTGGCCCAAAAGATTCCCAGACAGTAATCCAGCATAGAACTGGGAAAATGAACGGCAGACCCCAATCTTATCCAAAGGAATATCGACAACTGATTGCTGCTAGATGAGGAACGGGTGATCTTCCTAAAACAAGGAGCTCTAGATAGGCTGACTAGATTCAGCGGATGGACAAGCACTGGAGAATGGCTGGGGCCACCGACAACACAGTGGACAGTAACAGGGATGACAGAGTATATAGGCTTCAGGGGCCTGGGGACAGGGAGACTATGGGAGGGTGCCATTTGGGAAGTGGGTATATAGAGGAATAAAATTGTTTGGGATGTTCTGTATGAAATGCTCTAGATAGGCTGACTAGATTCAGCGGATGGACAAGCACTGGAGAATGGCTGGGGCCACCGACAACACAGTGGACAGTAACAGGGATGACAGAGTATATAGGCTTCAGGGGCCTGGGGACAGGGAGACTATGGGAGGGTGCCATTTGGGAAGTGGGTATATAGAGGAATAAAATTGTTTGGGATGTTCTGTATGAAATACACAAAAAAACAAATAAAAAATTAGTAATATTCGAGGGAGAAGCATAAAAATTTATGTCACATTAATTAGGAGAGGTGAAACACATTACCATTGAAATCTACCTGATGACTTTATATCCATGCTCAGGTGCCAGGGATCTCAAAAAGTAACTGACTGTGACTAGTAATAATCAGATACATAGAGATTAGAGATGCATGTGTAAACATCTTAAGTGTTAGTAGCATTAAAAATGAGTTTTGCCGGGCATGGTGGTGCATGCCTATAATCCCAGCACTCCGGAGGCAGAGGCAGGAGGATCTCTGTGAGTTCAAGGCCAACCTCATCGACATCGTGAGTTCCAGGCCAGCTGGGGCTACAGGGAGACCTTGTCTCAAAAAGACCAAAAAAAAAAAAAAAAAATAGTTTTTCTGTGTGAAACAGTGTATTTTAAAATGAAATGGAGATGTTTTTTAAAGGTTAAAACCTCATTCAATTTTATGTCATAGCGTTTATACTGAGTTCAGTATTGTATAACTGTATTAATTCAACTGTGAATTAATTTCAAAATTTATTGACAATTTTGAAAGAGTTGCTCTGGAAATTGTTATTGAATATGTTAGTGCTGTAATTAAATGCTTCTTTTAATCATGTGGTTATTAAATAAATAATTTAAAAAAAGATGAGTACCGATAAAGGGTGGTGTATGGGTCAGAAGTGACAAAGGAGGGGAAAGTTGGAAGCTCCTGTTTTTCACGGCAGTCTTGTGAATAGTTTTTTACTGACTCTGAAGCTTGACGGTACAGGCCTAGGAGAGTATAGAACCTTCGTGACTCATGTTGACCATGTGGCTTCAATGAGATAAAAGACTCTAGCAAGTTTTATTGAGTGTGCGAACGTGTAATGAAAACATTAACCTTGTAGGCTCCAGGGATAAACCAGATCTAACTAATTATTTCTCTATAGTGAAACATAAACTTACAAAAACATTTTGAAAACACCAGAGAATGTAATATGTGCAGACTCCCTTTTCCTTCCTATAATTCTTTATACTTAAAAAAATCTTTACTAACAGCATGGGTAGGCTTTTAAAAACATGTATATGGTACTTGAGATAAGGAGGGACAAACAATTTAGAAACCAATGCTTTTTTTTTTTGTTCTTAATAAAAATATAAAAACATTTGCAAACAGTACAGTAATGAACCAAAGACCTTGTTTGGTAAGTATTACTCACTTAAGCAGATCAGAAAAGCGTATCTGTTGAAAACTGTTCTTCAGAAAATAAAACTAGGTTATTCTGCTTAGTGCCTTTCTCTGTCATGTCTAAATATAAAGGTTTGTAAGTAAGTGTAGTTTTTGCCTATGGAGTCACCTAGGATCCTAAATATAGTATGCTTTTTGTGTTCGATGAAATATTTTTGAAGGACTCTTTGGGGAGAGAATTTATTCTGAGTGAAGACTGAGCTAAATATACATTTGATTAAAATTAGGGAGTGGGGGATTGGGGAGATGGCTCAGTAGTTAAGAGTGCTCGAAGCTCTTGCGGAAGATTGGAGTTTGGTCCCCAGCACCCATGCTGAGGAGCTCAACCACCTGTATCTCCAGCTCCAGGTGATCCAGCACCCTGTTCTAACCACTGTAGGCACCCGCATGTGTGTGTGTGTACACGCACGCACACACACACGCACACACACACATACACACACCCCTAAATAAAAATTAAAAAAAAGATTAGAACAATTTGGAATCTACTGTCATTTCTCCCCCTCAGATTTGTTCCTAAACCTAGCTTCCAACTGTGTTTATGACCCAGTCACATGAGGAGCAAAGTGTAAAGATCTGTTTGATGAACGCATTGTTACACAAGTATCCTTGGTTTGGAATTCTTCCCATTCTTTTTTCTTTTGCAAGGATAAATGCATAGCTTTAATATTCTTAAGACTGGTGATCCTTGAGAAGTACTGTGCCCAGTAGAATTTATCTAACTTTTTTGTTGAATGAGTTCACTGGTGAAGTTACCTTGTCCAGAAGTAGAGGGAGGGGAGAGTGAGGGGTAGGCTTCTGTGAAGGCTTTTTAGAGATTTTGTTTTAATTTTCTTTTAAATTTTAATGATTTAAAAATGTTTCTTATGAACTTGGTAATGTTTTATAATTATATTTGCATTACTCATATGGACGAATTCATTATCATAAGGTTATTTATAATATCCTTGTATTATTTTTTTACAGTTACAAGGATAGTAATATATTTATATTTATTATTTTTATTTTATGGTATGAGTGTATTGCTTGCATGTATGTGAGTGTACCCGTGTCGTGCAATGCTGTGGAGGTCAGAAGAGGGCGTCGGAGTCCCCTGGAACTGGAGTTAAGGACAATTCGTAGCTGCCATGTGGGTGCTGGGAATTGAACCCGGTCAGTAATATATTTAAAAAATTTAAGACGTATTTATTAGCATTTTTCTTACATTTTACTTATTGTGTGTGTGTGTGTGTGTGTGTGTGTGTGTGTGGGCATGGCATGTGTTTTTGGGTTAATGCCATTGAAATCACAGAACATATGCTGAATAATTGAAATTTCTTGATGCTGCATTTACACACAAACATATGGCCAATTTAGGGATATATTCCATGTACATTGAAAATCAGGTGACTTATGTCCCTGTTGGGTGCCTTGTCCTCCATCTTGTTTTGCCAGCTTTATGGCTGATGTTTCATGTGTCATCTGACCTTTAGATCACCTCCAGTTTTTTCCTGAGATGCCAACCCACTGTGTAACCATCTCTACGTCTCTCTGATTCCTTAAAAAGCATGCGTGTTTTCAGGCCAGCAAAGTGACTCACTGGGTAAGCCGCTTGCTGCCAACCCTGAGGACCTTTTGATTTCCAGAACCCACATGGTGGAAAGAGAGAGCCAATTCCTACAAGTTGTCCTCTGAGCTACATATGCCCACACACATACACATGGACCCATACAATAAATGAATACATATAAAAATAGGGTTTTTTTTTCTAACTGTAATCAGCAGGAACAGTATTCTGCTATGAACTTCTCCAGGGTGTCTGCAAAATGGAAACCAGCAATCAAGTTTTAATAGTAGAATGCCTAGATGCACTTACCACAAAAAAGCAGATAATTAAATTCTCTGGAGGAGTGGTTTAGAAATGGGTTTTAGGGCTGGAGAGATGGCTCAGCGGTTAAGAGCACTGGCTGCTCTTGCAGAGGACTCAGGTTCGAATCCCAGCACCCACATGGCTGCTAACAACTGTCTGTAGCTCCAGTTCCAGGGGATCTGACACCCTCTTCTGACCTCTGCAGGCATTGCATGACATGGATGCACTTATACACATACATGTAAAACACTCATATACATAAAATAAAAATAATAAAATAAAAAAGAAATAGATTTTAAAATGTATTTTTATTATTATTTGCGTCATTCCTGAATGTGGAATACAAAATTAGACACTTTAAATATTTTAACATTAAAATCTCAAATCAACCTTTTTTATTAACTCACTACTTGAATAATAGTTTTAAATGCCCGTAAGTGTAATAGGGACTTTTTCAAGTGCTCTTTAATTTTATTTCAAAGTATACTTTTAAGATTCACCTCATTTGGGGGCTAGAGAGATTACTCAGCAGTTAGGAGCACTGGCTGTTCTCGTACAAGACCTGGATTCGAATCCCAGCACCCACATGTCGGCTAACAACCATTCATACCTCCAGTTCCAGGGGATCCAGCGCTCCTCTTGTGTCCTCCATGGGCACTGCATGACACGGGTGCACTTACACACACACACATGCAGGCATAGCACTCATGCACATAAAAATAAATAAAAAAATATTTTAGGGGCTGAAGAGATGGCTCAGCGGTTATGAGCACTAACTGCTCTTGCAGAGGATCAGGGTTCGATTCCCAGCACCCACATGGTGGCTATGAACCGTCCTTGACTCCAGTTTCAGGGGAATCCAACGTCCTCTCTGACCTCTGGGGCACTGCACAACACGGTGCACTCACATATGTGCAGGCAATACACTCATAAACATAAAATAAAAATTATATGTAATTTTTTTTAATTCACCTCATTTTTTTCTCTGAAAAATTCTGGCTTGCTTACTTTTGTAGGTCAGTATTTGTATTTCTGGTTGGTTTGTTAAAAATAACTTCAGTGATGATTGTCATGGCTTATATTGAGTACTTTGGCTAGGTTCCCTGTTCATTGCTTTATATACATTATTCTGGATGCATCTGCGTGTTACCTAGCACTGGAGTGCTGAAGCAAGGGCGTGCTGGGCAGGTCTGAAGTAGCTGTTCCTTTCAAATTTCTTTAAGCCATGCAACTGATACCAGTAAAAAATAAAACCCAAAGTAATAAAACTCATATTGCTTATGGCCTGTGTTCTAATCTCCTTATCTTTATATGCTCCTGCTTAGAGCCACACTGCCTGCACTGGAACCTTGGATCCACTTTTTAGTTGGTGAAATTGGGCTAGTCACTTAACCTTTGTTTATTCATCTGTACTTTGAGGATAAAAATAATATTTACCATATGAGGGCTGTATAAGTTATAACAGTTAAAGTCTTTGGGACAGTGTTTTTCTGAAGGATGTTTTATGAAAATTAGCTGTTAGTGGCTTCATTTTAATCAATTCTAATCTGCATTATTTTCAATTTCATGCCTTGATGAAAACTCATCACCTCTCTGATCTTAGTTATAGATGTCTGCTATATAGGTAAGTATAGTTGTACTTTAAAAAGTTATTGAGCTTTTGTACATTTCATACAAAGTTCTTAATCAAATTTAGAGCACCTCCCCCATCCATGTCCCCCAATTCTCCACTGAATCTCTTGTATCCCGCCATACATGTTAAATTCTATCTAGCCAAGATTTGTACTCTGATGTCCTTTGATTATATAGTTGTACTTTTTGATTAGATGCCTTAGTTACTATGGAAATATGTTACTTAAATAATTTTCAGAGAATTATTATATAACACAAAATGAAATTTCTGCTTTAAATGACTTCTCACGTCCAGAAATTCCCTGTAAGAACATAATCTTTCCCCCAAATCCCAGCACTCACGAATCAGGAAGCAGGAGGATATCAAGTTGGAGGCCAGCCTAGGCCACACATCAAGTTCAAAGCCAAACTCACCTACTCGGCTATATTGTGAAAACCTGTCTTGAAAAAGAAGGGATGGGGATGCAGAGGAAGAAAAGCCTCTTAATCTTTGTAAATGGGAATATTCAAATTCTTGGAAGTTAGGCCAATAAAGGTTACGAAGTGTAAATAATGCTTGATACTTTAAAGTTATGATTACTGTTATGATTCTCAGGAGGAACAGAACTGATAAAATGGATGTATATTAGATTGACCTAGACCATATTGACTTAACCAACAATGGGTATTTCATGCCAGAGGGGTAGAGAATCTGGTAGCTGCTCAGTCCACAAGACTATCGGGAGGCCCAATGTGGTGTTGAGAGTCTGGAGGATTCCTAGAGAGCTGCTGACCTTCAGTTTGTGTTGGAAGCTCAAAGAGGTAAAGGAGTTCAGAGGCAGCAACCAACGAGATAGATGAACTCACCAGCGGGTATGAAGGCACGCAGGCAGAAAGCAAACTTCCTTCCTCCACGCTCCGTGTCTGGGCTGCGGAGAAGGAAGCAGCTGTGTTCAGGTGGGTCTTCCCACTTCAAATAATCTGATCAAGAAAGCCCCTAGCAGGAGCATCAGTGACCTCCTGTTCAGTTGATTCCAGATCTAGTCAAATTGACATAGATAAGAAGAACCATCGCAGTTGTTTGTGAAAATAGTAAATCTCACAGTGCTAAGAATAATTACTAATGGAAGAGTACCTTTAAATTATTTTGTTTGCTACATTTTAATTGGGTGAAAAAATTATCTTAGTCTTTTATCAGGGTATTGCTAATAGAATACTGAACTACATGTCAAATATGTATTGCGTATATACCTGGAATATTTCTTAATGTCATGCAAAGTAAAATCACAGCTTAAAAAAATCATACATATATATTATTTTGTTTAGACACCTACCTGCATAGTAGTACACGTGTATACCAGGGTATGAATGTAGAAATGCCACAGTAAAGGCAGTGTTGTGAACACAGCCTGACTCTTGGAGTTGGTTAAAAGCAGGAGCGAGTGTGGTCTGTTCTCAGGACTTGTTTCTTCAGATTTCTCTTGGAACTGTTCTACCAAAAGTGTGTTTTTTCTTTAAACAGCACATCCAGCATGACACGAGAAAGAATGAGAACGCTTGTCATTTCAGGGAGGGATTTTCTCTTTCTGATCTCTACTGACTCAGAATAGTACATGCAACCACAAACAGATGTTATTAATCTAATTTCACCTGTTGCTTGCAATATAAACTGGATAATTTGTTCCTTTCCATGTGATAATATTTTTACAACACACACACACACACATCCCATTCTGGGTCAGGGGCAGGGAAAGGCCATGAGGGATTAAAGAAGCTGTGTGTGTGCTTAGCTTACAAGAGGAGCCTGAGGCCTAGTAAGATTATTTACACTATAAACAAACTGAGATAGTGTTAAATGTTTTCAAAATATAAGACTAACTTAGTTACAAAATTAGTAAGAATCCCATTTGTAACAGAAGGCATTCCCAGAAAAGTCATTTCTATAAATACGGATTGTGAGTATTCTGAAAGGTACCAATTAACTAGTGATTTTGAGTCTTGTGTCTCTTTTTGCATTTGTGTATGCATGTGCATTCTCGTGTGTGTGTGTGTGTGTGTGTGTGTGTGTGTGTGTGTGTATGTGTATAGGACAGAAGTCAATGTTGGGTGCCCTCATCCTTGACTCCCAACCTTATTTTTGAGATTGGGTCTCACTGAACCTCAAGTTTATTGATTCGACTAGGCTGGCTGGCTACTGAGTTGTAGGGATCTGCAGGTCTCTGCTCTCCAGTGCTAGGATAATAGACACATGCACTGTGCCTGGCTTTTATGTGGGTGCTGAGGATCCAAGTTTAGGTAATCTAAACACTTCACCAAGTCACCTCCCCAGAATCTTTGTCTCTTTAAAGATTGGATTTAAATTATTTTCTATAATGGATATATGTGTATAAATATAGAGATTGTCAAAAATATGGATATTAAGTTTTAGTTTAGTTTCTGTGAATACTACAAGATATAAAAATATCAAATTTGGGCCTAGAGAGATGGCTCATCGGATAAGAACACTGACTGCTCTTGCAGAGGACCCGGGTTTGATTCCCAGCACCCACATGGCAGCTAAGAACTGCCTTTAACTCTAGTCCCAAGGGATCCGACAGCCTCTTCTGTCCTCCGTGGGCATTGCACGACACGGGTGCACTTACCTACATGCAGGCATTGCACTCATACACATAAAATAATAAATACAATATTTAAAAAATATCAAATTTATGTAGAATATGCAAACTATGCAGTTGATCAGTAATTTTCTGTTTTGAATTAGTGCACTTTAAAGATTTGAATTAATCTTTAAAAAATTTTTTTGCTTTATTTTTATTTTATGAGTTTGTGTGTATTTTATGCATGTATGCAAGTGCACCCATGTCATGCAATGCCTGCGGAGGTCAGAAGAGGCTGTCAGATTCCCTGGAACTGGAGTTACGGACAGTTGTGAGCTGCCATGTGGGTGCTGGGATTCGAACCCGGGTCTCCTGCAAGGACAGCCAGTGCTCTTAGCCGCTGAGCCATCTCTCTAGCATCTTGAATTAATCTTTTACGCATGAGATTATTGACTCAATTATTCATTTAAAAATGTATATCAACAGTAATAGGCAGATGGTCATTGTATCACCAGAGCTGATACTCTGAATGTGCTACCTGAATCTATTTATGAAAAACATCAGAAAAAAAACGAATAAGTAAAATGTTACTAAAAATGAGAAGCTGTGATCTCATTACGTCGTAGCTCAGGCTAGCCTCTGACTTATAATCCTTTCACTTCAGAATTATGAATGCTGAGATTACAGGCATGTCCACTACACCTGGATTTTTAATATTATTTTCCTTTTGTTGGTGCTGGGGATTGAGTGTAGGCTCCTTGTATTCTAAGCACCCTTCTCTACCCCTGACCTACATGCATCCCAGCTTGGCGGACTTTATCGTTAAATGTGCACGTTTTAAATAATAAAAGGTTTTCAGAAATGTTTGAGATGAAATTGGGGAGAATAAGTGTGATGCCTGCTTCTTGACCGGATCCTGTAAAACACCACAAATGACATTACTGGGTTAGAACAACATTGGTCGAGCAGTGTAAAGTTGGTATAAACACTTAGCAGTGTTGATATTTCTGAAGCTGACAGCTGCAGTGTGGACATGCTGCATGACTTTTCCTGGGGCATTGTGAATAAATGTCTTTTCACCCCAGATGGGGTGGTCTGTATGACAGCTGGTTTGGAGCTCTTCATTGGAACCTGGTATGCTCATCAATGGATAGACAACTGAAGGCAATGATTCCCCCTCTTCCAGAATCTATCAGTAGCTAATAGTTTGTCAGTGAGGGATAGGACCACTTGAACCTCTCCTCCGTCCATGCCTGACTGTTCTTATATAGACCCACTGAGGCGGCCACAGCTGATGGGTGTTGACTTTTGCAATTGTTGTGCCTTGCCCAGACGATGGCGTTTTGCAGCTGTCCTCCCCCATCCTCCGACTCTTACCTTCTGCCCCATCTTTTGCAGTGTTCCCTGATTCTTAGAAGGAATGGTGTAAATGTCTTGTTTAGGGCTGAGTAGTCACTAGCCCTTATTCTCAGACCATGGGTCTCTGCAGTCACCACTGTTGATTGGAAACGTTAAGACCAAGAGTAGCATTTGTCTATGAATATAAACAAATATTAGAAGGCAGTTTGATGCTAGATAAACAACAGCATTGTCCCACCTAGGGTCTGTGACCTTTCCAGAGGGGTTTTTGACAAGGTTCGTAGTTCCAAGTATGGAGTCCCTCCTGTGGAGCAGACCTCCCTCCAAACAGAGAGCAATTGTGCCACTCTGCACAAGTGTGTTGTGAACCCTACTAACTTCAATGCCAACCTCTCTACACTACTTTTCACATATGTACGGATCTGGTCACTTTATTTGTGTCCTCTCGAGTTCAAGCCACCATTTCCTCTTACTGAGGCAGAGTCCCTTCTCTTTAATCTTTCCCCCTGTAATCTGGTCACACATAGCAGTCTTTTAAAAATTAAATCTTAACAGTGTCACTTCTTTGGTCACATCCTCCAGTTTCCTACAAACTAAATATAGTGTCCACACAGGCCACTCTTCTGACTTCGTGGTGGAGTGCTCCATTCTAGTTACCCTCACAGCTGGGACTCCCCCGTCTCTCCTAGCATCTGCAGTGTTTGTGGTTCCAGGAGCACTTGCTGTTTGTTCCGCTCGGAATGTTCGTTCCCGTGTTGTCCCTTGGCTTGCCCCTCATTAACTAACAGTCTGATCAAATGTGACCTTGTAAGTAGAGTGTTCCTTGAGCTCCCTTTGTAAACAAGCCTCTTTCTATGCCTGCCTATCAGTCTGCATTTCCTTAACCTGTCTTACTTTTTTTCATTCCACTTTTACTACATATTTGTTTATTACTTTCCTCTCTGGAATCTCAAGGTTTTGTCTTATTCCAGTATCCTAGTAGCCTGGAATAATACCTGGTACCACAATGCGCATGTTTAAAAAGCATTTGATGTATGAATATAGACTGTGTAATCCAGAGGCGCTTTCAGTGCTGGTGTAAATTTGACAGTCAGTGGCACAGGAATGCTTCTTAAAGCCATATGAATAGATGAGCTCACCAAGGGATAATGTGTAGAGAGCACAAAGGGGGATTTCAGTCCTCTACCACTGTTCCATTTGTGAACTAGTGGATGAGCACCCAGACAGTTAGGAAAACCAGGAGAGACGGAAACTAGGAGAAAATACTTTGAGGTTGCGACCAGGTTGAGTAATGTTGAAAAGTTGATCCAGAGGTGGTCTATAACTTGTTACTGGAGTTGACAAGATGAAGATTGTTTTTACCCTTAAAAAATGATTTCCGTGGAGTGGTTGGGATAGAAACCAGAGTAGATGGAAGAGAGTGAGGAGAAGGGGAGGGGTGTGGGGCTTTTGTTTCTGTTTTTAGAAATTTAGCTGTAAGTGGGAATGACACAGAGAACTGAGTGATGACTGGGGGGGGGGATGGATTCAAGAGAGAGCTTATGCACTCATGAACTCGGGGTGCATCCTTCCTCATTATCTTTTCTTACATTGAAGACTGCCAGTCACCAGTTAACTGGAGGATTGATTCTTAATGCCTTTTTACAAGAGGTGAAAGTTCTTTCTTCCATTTCATTAGAGTCCTTAGTAAGTGATTCGTATTTCTTTGAATGAAAACTCTTTATTGAAACCATTTTTTGCCTTTCTTGCTGTTGTTATGATGTATAGCTGTCATAGATGATTTCAGTATAGTGATAGTAATTGTAATAAGATGAACAATACACTGACATTTGCTAGCATGTGGAGCCGTTGAAAAGATTTACATGGCTTAAATATTTGTGTGTGAGAGAGGAGAAAGAGAAGGAGAGCGCGCGAGAGAGCAGTGCACATGTGGAAGTCAGAGGACAACTTTGGTAGCTGCTTCTCTCTCTCTCCACCTTGTTTCTGAGGTGGAGTCTCTTGCTGTTTCTGTAGTGTGGTGTACTCTAGGCCAGCTGACCTGTGACCTTGTGGGTGATCACTCTGTCTCCCGTCTCACCATAAGAGTGCTGAGATTACAGTTATGAGCCACCACATGGAACTCAGATCATCAGGCTTGTGTGACAAGCACTTTGACCCACTGACA
Organism: Nannospalax galili; assembly: GCF_000622305.1. Classification (NCBI taxonomy): domain Eukaryota; kingdom Metazoa; phylum Chordata; class Mammalia; order Rodentia; family Spalacidae; genus Nannospalax; species Nannospalax galili. The sequence continues at coordinate 7,088,868 of NW_008355789.1, forward strand.
CCTCTTGCCAACCTCTGGATTTTATGTTCTAATGTTCAGAATCACTTGAGAGGCAGGTACCTTTATTATCCTCAACAGAAGATCCAGGGATCTGAGGTACAGAGGGTTCAAGTAATTTCCTTATGATGGTAACAGCAAGCAACCAGTGTGATTTCGGAGAGCTTTTCCTCTTAACCACCTTGCGTATTGATTTCTATATCAGCATGCCAAATGTCTCATCTTGTAATTGTGCTAAATGCGTACACCTTCGGTGAGTCATTTGGGTAGAGACTTCTGTGCTTTTATATCTATTATATGTGTTTAGTATTGGACCATTTGTAACTGTTACTTTGGCAGTCATCAAATTTTAGAACCAGTGGGGCATTTGATTACATGTGACAACAAACTCACTAACCAGATGGATTTGCTCTCTGACCTGCTTCTTTCCTTCTCTACACTGTTTTTGTTTACTCTGGTAGCTCTGGATAGTAGTTTTAGATGTCTTTGTTCTTATAACCATAAGCACAGTTTTTTGAAAAAATTGTTCTGACGCCTTTTACGTGCCTTACCATTTCCAGCACGGCAAAGCAGCCACGTCTGTGAACTCATTTTAAGTTCACTCTTGGTTTCTTGACGTTCCATTTTGACAGTGATTAAGAGCATGCTCATGGGCACCACTGCAAAGGAGTGCTAGCGCTGTGTAAGTAGTAGCTCCACAGGTTCTGACGCTTATCTAGGAGAGTCTTCTCCGTGTATTCATACTACAGTGTTATAATTTGGGAGTGTTTGCAGTTTTTGTTAGCAGTACGCTTAAGTGGAATTTAAGTTTGTAGGTTATTGTAAGATTAGAATTAAAAAAATTTAAGTTACAAACTTTTTTCAGATGATTGACCAAAGTATCTGTGGCTGATAAAGTTATGAACTTATTTGCTAATAAAGGATAAACACTTGTTTTTATGCTTTTTGTGCAAATCATTCATTTAAAAAGTATTTTTACTGCCGTCATTGTGAAGAGTCTTTTTCATACTGACATGCAAAAAATTTCGGAGTCAGTGGAGAAGACATGGGGAATCCGAAAAGCGGAGGAGGTAGCTTTCTGCAGTATCTGTTGTCTTCTCAGCTCAGATGTAGGCTGTTTACATAGAGCATTTCACCTCGTTCTTATACAAGTCTTCCAAAATAAGCATTAGTAGTTTCATTTTACGGATGGGGAAACTGTCAACCAGCATGTAAGTTGAAGCACATTTCTGTTTGACACCCAAGTCCAATCTGTGTTCTTGATTCGTGAAGTTATTCTGGTGGGACCTGTTAATGCAGAATATATTTCTGTGCCATAGTGGAATTTTTTTGAACCACGGTGTTTAAATTTTATTCACTTGTCATAAACATTAAAATAGTATGCTATTTCTAGACAGGGCTGTAGGCCTTTTCAGACGTAAGCACAAAGATGTGTATTACGTATCTATCAAAGTGCTATTGAATAATTGCAACTATTTATAGCAAGTCTGCCAAATGTACATAATTACTTGTATTCTTTTAAAAAAGGTTCAGATAGCTTTTATGAGTATGTCACTAACCGTGTTCCACTTACAATGACCTCATCTTTACCCCATTCAGTTAGCTTGTCTTTTTAGGAGTCCTCGAGTTAGAGGACATTCCCTATGCCTTTTGTCATAGTTGAATTAGACAAGATCACGTGTCACCTGGAGATGTTTTCCCAGCATTTGTCTTAGAACATGGACAGTAAAGACATCATTGACTTCATTAAGCATCTCTATCCTGTTACTGATTGAATGCTTAGCTCTAATGTTCATAGAATTTCAAATAAAATGATAGCAGTGTATTAATATGATGGCTCTTTTCTGAGGTTAACTTGGATATACTGATTTTTATTGATTTATTTTTTAACATTTCAAAGATTACATTGTCCTTATTTTTCCAGTGATCTCTGGCCAAAAACAATAAGCTTCTGCCCTGGGTGGAACTAGGCTAGTTGCTTCTCAAGCTTCCACAGGGAGATAATTCACTCTAGTGAAGATAACTCCTGTTTTCACAGTTACCTTTGTTTACTTCCCTATTTAATCCTCTCTTGGTTATAGAAATAAACTAGTAAATAATAAAATATCGAGCTTTTTATAATTTCCTTTAAAAATTTTTAAACAAAAGCTTGTTTTAAACATATTGTCAAAATAATGTGACATAAATGATTAATATTCAGAAGCTGACTTGTCTAATATTTAGTACTATGCCAGTTCATAAAATATAATTCATCTCACAGCAGACCCCAGTCTTATCTAAAGGAATGCTGGCAATAGCTTGCTGCTAGATGAGGAAGAGCTGATCTTAAAACAAGGAACTCTAGATAGGCTGACTCAGCAGATGGACAAGCACTGGGGAATGGCTGGGGGCGCCGACAACACAGTGGAGAATAACAGCGATGACAGCAGGGCGCGCCATGGGAGGGTGTCACTTAGGATGTGGGTATATAGATGAATAAGATTGTTTGGGATGTTCTGTATGAAATACAAAAAAAAAATCAATACATTTAAAAAAATGAGTTATATTTGAGGAAGAAGCATAAAAATTTGCTTCATGTTAATTAGATGTGAAAAACATTACCATTGAAGTCTACCTGATGACTTTATTTCCATGCTCAGATGCCAAGGTTCTCAGAAGGTAACCGACTGTGACTAGTAATAATCAGATACATAGAGATTAGAGATGCATGTGCGAACATCTAAGTGTTAGTTGCGTTAAAAATGAGTTTTTCTGTATGAAACAGTATATTTTAAAATGAAATGGCGATCTTTTTAAAACATTAAAACCTCATTCAGTTTTATGTCTTACAGGGTTTATACTAAGTACAATATTGTCTAACTGTATTAATTCAACTGTAAACCTAAAAATTTACAGCTAATTTTGAAAGACATGTATCTTAGCTCTGGAAATTGTTATTGACTATGTCAATGCTGTTGTAATGAAATGCTTCCAATTGTGTGGTTATTAAATAAATAATTAAAAGTATACAATTCATCTCAATATGCAAGTACACGAATAAGTTTTGGGCATAAAATGGCTCTCTCCTCTCCACACAGTCCTGGGCTTGCCCCTGGGTATTAGCACTGCTCCTTAGGTGTTGAGTCCTTCTACTGATTCACACTGGCTGGGTGAAGCCTGCTTTTCCAGCTACTACAAAATAGTTTTGTTCCTTATCTCCTTGTCAGCATCACTGTGCAGCTCTTTACTTTGGTTCTTTCCTGCTGCTTACGTTTGAACCCAAACAGATTGAATATGCCTTACATTCATTTTGATTTTACTCAGTAAATTTAGACTACAAAAATATAGCCAGAAAAAATTAACTTTTTTTCTTATTGTAGCTTATTTTTTATTCATGATGAGATCTTCCTTTGTAGCCCAGGCTAGCCTTGCACTCAGTATGTAGCATTCAAGATTCTCCTGTCTTTGCTTCCCAAGTGCTAGGATGAGACTATGTTCTGCCATATGTTATCTGAATATTGTTAGCTCATCCTAAGTATGTAGTGGGCTTAGGTACCTGTGTTCCAATTGTGAATATCTGTTTTCTTTTTACCTTATATACAGAAAAGCTAATCATGTTAAATCATCATGTTTCAGTTGCCTGGGTTTTATGTTCAGAATTTTTGGAGGAATTTTATTTGTATTGTAAATATACAGGTCAATCATACAAAACTCAACAGAGAAACCCTGGAGTTAAATGACACCATAAATCAAATGGACTTTTCAGACATCTCACCCAAACACCAAAGAATATGCTTTCTTCTCAGCAGCCCAGGGGGCTTTCTTCAGAATTGACCACATAGCAAATCTCCACAAAGTTATGAAAATTGAAATATCATCTTGTTTTCTGACTACAAAGGAATAAATCTAGATATCAACAACAATAAAAATAGGTAAAAGTACACACATTTGTGGAGGTAGGCACCACAATACTGAATGAAAACTGAATTGTGAGAAATCAAGAAGAAAATTAAAAATTTACAATGGAGTGGAAATGAAAACACAGCGTACCAGCGCTTGGGGCCACAGTGAAGGCAGTCCCAAGAGGGAAATTGTTGCATTGAGTGCCTACATCAGAAAATTAGAAACATCTCATATGAATAATTTAATGATACACCTTGAAAGCCTTGGAAAACTAAGCAAACAACACCTAAAAACCGTAGATGGGAGGGGATAAAGAGAATGCAGGGCTGAAGTTAGTGAAGTAGAAAGAAAACAATACAAAGGATCAGTGAAATGAAGAGTCGCTTCTTTGAAAAGATTAACACGGTTGACAAAGTTTTAGCCAAATTTTTTTGGGGGGGGGAGAGAGAGAGAGAGAGAGAGAGAGAGAGAACACTACCAAACAGAGATGAAAAGGGAAACACAACAGTCCCTGACTCAGAAAATCATCAGGACTTTAAAATCTGTATTCCACTGAAAAAAAAACTAAAAGAAATGGATAAATTTCCAGATATGTGCAGCTTGCCAAAGTTAAATAAAAATGACAAATAATTTAAGCAGATCCATGAAAACCAATGAAGTAGATACAGTAATTAAAAGTATCCCAACTATGGGGCCCAAGAGATGGCTCAGGGTTAAGAACACTTGTTCCTGCAGAAGACCCGGGTTCGAGCCCCAGTATCCACATGACAGCTAACAACTGTCCATAACTCTAGTCCCAGGGGATCCGACAGCCTCTTGTGACCTCCGCGGGCATTGCACGGCATGGGTGCACTTATCCACATGCAGGCAATACACGAATACATATTTAAAAAAAATTTCCAACTACAAAATCCCAGGACCAGATGGATATAGTGCAGAATTCTACCAAGCCTTCAAAGAAGAACTAATACCAATATTCCTCAAATTATTCTATAAAGTAGAAAGTGAAGACTGACTCCCAAATTCCTTCTCTGAAGCCAGCATTACTCTGACACCAAAACCAGACAAAGACCCAACAAAAGAGGAAATTGTAGGCCAAGCTCTCTGATGAACATAGATGCAAAAAATTATCAATAAAATACTTGCAAACCAAATGCAAGAACATATCGGAAAGATTATCCACCATAATCAAGTTGACTTTGTCTCCGAGATGAAGGGATAGTTCAACATACATAAATGAATACCTATGCAGACCCCCACATAAACAGGCTCAAAGACAGAAGCTCATCTCATTAGATGCAGGAAAGGCTTTTTGACAAAACCCAACATCCATTCATGATAAAAATTCATGGAGAATCTAGGGATACAGAGGACGTAGCTCAACATAGTAAAGGCAGTATACCACAAGCCCACAGCCAACATCGTATAGAAATGGAGAAAAACTAAAAGCATTCCCATTCAAAACAGGAACAAGACAAGGATGTCCACTTTTTCAGTTCCTTTTTGTTACAGTTTGTACTGACACCAGCAGTGGATAAGAGTTCCTCTTTCTCCACATCCCCACAAGCCTTTCTCATATTTTTTTTTGATCTTAGCCATTTTGAGTGGGGTGAGATGAAATCTCAGAGTGATTCTAATCTGTATTTCCCCGATGGTTAAAGACATTGAACATTTAAAAAAGCATTTCTCATTTGCGTTTCATCTTTAGAGAACTCCCTGTTCAGCCCCTCGCCCCACTTTTTATTTGGGTGGTTTTCTCTTTTGATGTTTAGGTTTTTGAATTTGTTATATATTCTAGGTATTAACCCTCTGTCAGAGGCATAGCTTGGTAAAGGAATTTTTCTCACTCTGGGCTCCCTCCACTCTAGTGATGGATAGAAGTTTTTTATTTCCATAATCGTTGGACCTTATGACTGTGTCATAGGAGTCCTAAAGAAGGTTCTTTCCTGTGCCTATAAGCTCTAATATATTTCCTACTTTTTCCTCTCTCTGATTCAGGGTATCAGGTATATTGAGGTCCTGAGTCCATCTGGAGTTGAGATTTGTGCATGGTGAGGGTAAGGATGTAGTTCATTCTTCCGCATGCCACTGTCCAGCTGACTACCACCATTTTCTGAACCTGCTGTCTCTTCTCCAGTGTGGATTTTGGCTTCTTTTTAAAAAGTGTCTGCCCTGTTCAGGGTGAGGCAGTGAGGACCATATGCAGAAAGCCAGGGAAACAGGGAAGTTTAAGAGGAAACTAAATAAAAGTGATTAAAAACCCTGAGAAGGCCATGGATTTTATTTTGTCACTAGATTTCTTACTGATATCTGATCTCATTAAATATTTCCACTGTTGAGTTGATAGGAATTGTTAGTGCTTACTGCACATGTTAGAGGATGAGCCGGACAGCTGTGTTAACGGAGCAGCTAGATTGAGAGCCGTGCCTCCAGACTAATATAAAAACGTTGACAGTGTCATACATGTGTGTAATGAGTTTTAGTTCTTTCACCCCTATTACTCTTTCTCATTCCCCTCCATTCCCACTGGAACCTTATGTCCCATCCAGTCCCGTGTGTGTGTGTGTGTGTGTGTGTGTGTGTGTGTGTGTGTGTGTGTGTCCCACTGAGTCTGAATAGAATTGTCTGCATGAGAATAGATGGGAGATTATTTTCTGGAACACAGGCAACTTAGCAATGATTTCCCCATGAGGAAAATAACATCCCTTCCCCCAGCTACCCGTAATGGTTAGGAGTGCCCCAGGGAGGATGGGCGCTTATGAGCCCCTCCCCTTCCGTGATGAAATGTTGATGGGTCCATTCTTGTCAAGGACCCTCAGGTGCAGTGAGTTCATGAATGTACTGGAAGTCTAGTGGTTTTTTTCTTTCAATTTTATCTTTTATTTTAATTTTATGTGTATGTGTGCATTGCCTGCGTGTAGGTAAGTGCACCCGTGTCATGCAGTGCCTGAGGAGGACAGAAGAGGCTGTTGGATCCTCTGGAACTGGAGTTACAGACAATTCTTAGCTGCCATGTGGGTGCTGGGATTTGAACCTGTGTCTTCTGCAAGAACAGTCAGTGTTCTTAACCGCTGAGCCATCTCTCCAGCCCCTGGAAGTCTAGTTTTTTCAAATACAAATTTTGTAGGTATTTTTTTCTCATTTGTGTGTGTGTCTGTATGTTTACATGTTGTGCAGGTTATAATCTGATTGCAGGAGAATAAGAAAGATTGAAAAAATAAGATTGGGGAATCTTTGATACTTTACCATTTCCCCCCGTAATTATGAGTAATCTTTAAAGTTTTAAAGATTATTTTTATTTTTGTGTATGTGTTTTGCCTGCATGTAGGTGTGCGCACCACTTGTATGCTGTGCCTTGGAGCCAAGATGAGGGCATTGGATCTCCTGGAGTTGGAGTTACAGATGGTTGTGAGCTGCCGTGCAGATGCTGAAAGTGCGCTCAGCCCCTGAGCCAGAGCCATTTCTCCAGCCACTAAGCATTTGATTTTTATAATCGTGTCTTAATGACATGCCAAATTACAATAAGAATTTTTTAAAATAAAGAATTATGACCCGAGCAGTTACTGTCTGCTTCTAAAGTTTCCATTGCAGATGCAAGAAGCAAGTTTCCTCGCGCTTTCTGTCTGATTGTGGTAGCTAAGACTGAATAGAGGAGCAGAGGAAAAATTATATTTTAAATTTTGCAGTGCTTCAGTTTAGAAATTTATTAATTCACCCTTAACTTTGTAAGAACTAGCACTTTCCTTTGTCTTCAGGCTGGGGCTGGATAATACAGTTTTGTTTTTTGTTTGTGTCTTTCCATTCATTGAAATGGCACTCCTGGTGATTGTGGCAAGAATAATTTAAGGTGTAATTAGGAGGAATTGAACAGAGAAGATATTTAAGTGCCCTGGCTAAATACATCAACACCTAAGATTGTCACTTGGAGACTTAGGGAGTGGACTTGGGTACTTCAAACCAAGGGGAAATTTAATAAAGTCTGAGGGACAAGTGTGAAAGAAGATAGGAGCAGAAGAGGGTTTGGCGATGTTGGGACTAGTTGGGGGCATGTCTTTCATGCTGTTTGGTCATTGAAGAGTCTAAATGTTGTGGGAACCAAGTCGAACGTTGTCCTGCGCCCCTGCTGTGAAAAACAGGGTGACACACTGGTCTCATCTATTCTTTTCTGCAATATGGTATTCCTGTTTCAAATGTGCCATTGTGGAATAAAGTTCATTTCTGACGTGATGTGGATGACCTTCCTCAGCTTGTGGCATGTCTGTTTTCTTGAACACGTGTTTGTCATTACTCTCTTTTAGAAAGCCTGCAGGCAGCCATCTAGGCAAAGAAAAGAGCAGCAACCACATGCCTCTATATTATTGGCTAGGATAAAAAATACTGACTTTTCTGACTGTACCCTGGGATTTCCTTTCTTTTCTCTTAATCATATTTTACATTAGAAAATTTTATGGTGAATACATGCAGTGGATTTTATAATTATAAAATCATTTTCCCCTAAAATTATAATTTTGTCCACCAGTAAAGAACCACATATTAATGTTTACACTTCAGATGATTGTAATCAGTGTTTTTTTCCTGGTGTCAGAGTGTATATTACTTATTTGTTACAGTGTAGATTCTTTAGTTGGCTTTAAAAATCTTATGCTAGTTCCATTTAACTGTATTATTGAATTTATAATCTCTTAAAATAACAATCGTGAGTTATTTGTAATTTTAAAATTTAGTAGTTATTTCAGTCTGCATCATAGAATTCATGAGTTGTAGTTTCTGAATTCTCAAAAATATGGAATAAACATGACATTTGTTTGAGTAATGTCATAGAAACATTTCAGGAAGTCTATTTATACATACCCAATTAGTTTAATCACAATGTACTCTGTAGTACTTAATTTTTTATAATAAAGGGCTTTGACTATTTGTAGTCTAAAAAATTACCGTATTTTCTTTTCTTTCTTTTTTCAGGCAGTATCTCATGTAGCTAGCCTAAGCTGGCCTCAGACTCTCTCTGGATGAGGATGAGGATAGCCTTAAACTCCTCTTCTGCCAGTCTTTGCTTCCCAAGTGCTGGACATCCAGGCATGCTCCGTCTGTCCTATTATAATTTCTACAAGCACTTTTCTAGTATAGTGTTCTCATTTTTGTTCAGCATCATCCTGTAGATGAAGTAGCTAAATGGTTGCAAGGTGACTGACTTAAGTCCCATGAATAGCACCAGGTCCCTGGACGCCAGAACCACTGTAAACCATTATGCTGCACAAATTATAGTATAACCCATTCTGTGGGAAACATGGCGCAGGTCAACCTCTGAAAAGTAGGTCCTCTTTCTAGACTGGCTGTTTTGAGTAAATTCCTGATGCAGCTACTCTCCTACCTTGGTCTGCTTTTCATAAAAGCAGAATGAAGAAAACACAACCACCCAAGGATTAGAGCGAGGGATGAGTTCCAGGGTTTTAGGGACACAGTTTCCTCTGCCTCCATGGATTTCAAGCCCAACTGAGTAGCTTTACAAGTGCCGTTACCCTGTACCCACACGTAGAGACTAATTCAGTAAGCTTAGAAGGGAGCCTAGGATTTGAGCTTTTCACGGAATTTGGAAACCATTCTTAGCCAGTTCTTCTGTCAGATACACTAGAGAACTAAAGGCCAGGAAGGTGAAGAAAGCGCTAGTGAGTACTAAAATGTCCGCAGGTTGGTTCTTGAAGTTGGGTGCTTTTAAGTCTCTGTCTTATCAGTAACTTCTTATACACTTTAATTTGCCTGAGACGTTGTCAAGGAGTCCAGATTATAACACAGAAGAAAAGTTACTCATGACAAGAATAAGTTTTTGTCAAATTTTATGTTTCAAAAATTATTTTGTATTTCACTGGTGTTATCTGCCATAGTTTGTTTTTTATTTTTTTAACTTAAAAACATTGAGAATTTCATACACGCATATAAGGTGTTTTGATCAAATCCACACCCACTCCCTCCCCTCTAACTCCTTCCACATCTCCCCATCACTTTTTTCTGTCAACTCTATGTACTCTTTCTTTCTCTTTTTTTTTAAATGGGGTTTTTTGCTACTCTAATGTTGCTCCCTCTGAAGAGGTAACCCTAAAATCTTTTAAAGATAAGATAAAAGCTCTCAAATACTTTTGACATTTTTGGCCTTTGGAACAGAGTATGTTGCTAAGAGACCCAAAGACATTTTGACTTTTAGCCAAGAAACTGACTACTTTTTTTTTGGGGGGGGGGTCTTTTTACCCTAACTGCCTGGCCAATTCCTACCTCCTATTCTTACCACACCATCCTCTGAAGAGGTTACTAAAACTGCCAATAGGGAATCGGGATGCAGAAAGCTCTGGCTTCTTCCATGCTGAACAGGGATGCAGGGTGAGGCAATTGGGGTACCCCTTCAGTGGGTCAGTCTAAAAGACTCCCAAATTGTATAACTCTTATCTCTAAGGGAAAAGAAAGTCCTTGAATCATG
>NW_008355789.1:7099285-7126264 GCF_000622305.1 Nannospalax galili
AACAGGGCAGTTTTCAAATGTTCATATGAGAGTCCATTGGAATTTCTTGACAAGGGCTTCTAAAAGCATCCCTCTATTGGGTTCCTCCTCATTTTTCCTTTGTCTGCCAAGGCTGGACTTGAGATATATATCTGCCTTAGCTTTTTTAAAAGATCAAACCACATTTCTGCCTCACATGTCAAGTTGTTGTTTGGCAGTGATTTGTGATAATGTATTTGGTACTCTTTTCAAAGTTAGTGCTTTCACATTTCCCTTCAAAAGATAATCCATAAAATGAGTGGCCATTTTATCAGATTTTAGAAGGTGAAAGATTTAAATATTAAAAACATGACGGACTTTCCTATATTTGAGCAGTTTTCAGTTTGGTAACTGTGATTTGGGAGAGTATATTAATCAGTAATAGTTGGTATCGACTTACTGATAAGAGTCACATAATTGGGAGGCTAATAATTAAAATAGCTATCACTGAGCTCAAACTGTGTTATGCCCCATGTTCAGTGCTCTGAAGTCATTGTCTCTTTAATTCTTTTATTATCGTGCTGTGCGGTAACTCTCCCATGGGCCATCCCCACCTTCCCCAAGATACAGCAGGTAGAAGAAGTATGGTGGATAATTTTGATACAAATATCATTTCCAACTTTTAAATTAAATGATGTAAATTCATAATGTTTGGATGACTTGCCCTTGAGGTACCAAGTGTGTAGGTAGCAGATCTGGGACCTGAGTCCATCTATCACTTCAAGGTCCATTTCTCCAGCTACTGCCATGATATGTCTTTATAGTGAGCAAACACAGAGTTATTCTGTGCCTGGCATAGTCCTAATACTTGGAATGCCATAGTGACTGGGTATCTCTTCTCTGAGATCGGCAAAAGTAGGAGACTCTCTTTTAATAGAGCTTTAGTTAAGATTCTAACCCTCTTCAATTGTATGGAGACTTGTTGGTACTAATTAAAAGTTATGTATTTTGTTAAAGGAAAAACATTCATACGTGTTATGTGAAATGTGAATTGAACAGAATGCTATTGATAGTCGTGGGCATTGAAACCTATACCACTGCACTCTGGCTGGAAAGAGGATGAGAAATTGCCAAGTACAGAAGCAAAATAATATATGCAGAGAGCTCCAGGAGGTGAAAACCTGAACCTTATTTTATAATGAGGAGGCATTTATTTCACTCAGGATTCTGAAGTCCAAAGGTAAGGAACCAGCATCTGATGAAGGGCCTTCATGTTAACGCTGGGACCAGTCTGTGCTGTTCATGGACTGTTGAGTGAACTTGTTGGCTTGATCTTGTGCAGGTAACTATAACTGCAGTGAGTCTGTGAGTGCAGTGGTCGTGTCCTGTGCTTTTCACAACATTCCTCCTCTTCCTCCGACTCTTACTTACTTTCCACCTCCTCTTCTTCTGCAGTGTCCCAGAGACTTGGGCAGGGGACTTATCTAGATGTCTTATTTAGGGCTAAACATTCAGTAGTTACTTATTCTCAGCTCTTTGATCACCTGTGAGGCTCTGCACTAACTGCTGACCACTGCGGAGAGAAAATTCTCTGGCCAAAGTTGAAGACAGCAGTAATCTATGAGTATAAGCATAAATACTTAAAAAGCAGTTCGACAACATGTCCTTTAGGCAAGACAACAGTGGTAGGTTCCTCTGGGGCCTATGCCCTCCTGAGACATGAGCTTTTACCAGATTTACAGTATCAGACATGAACTCTCTTGTGGAGCAGGCTTCAAGTCCAATTAGAAAACAGTTGGTTATCTCTGTATCTTTCATGCCCCTAATGTATCAGTGGGCACCTCCTCATGGGTAGGTCAGTGTTGTGGCATTAAGGGTTTACCACTGGCTGATAGCATTGATAGCACTGATAGCTTTGTATTCCAGTGGGCTGCATAACACCTTCTGGCACTATGAAAGCTAGCCAGCAAAGAGAAAGTTTTCAGGTTAGTTTCAGCTTGATTCTTCTATGTCCTACGACCAAAGTGTGTTGTGTCTTCAGCAACAAGGTCTTACCATCTAGCTCTGATGGGCAACCAAGAGCAATGGCAATAGCCTTTGTTGTTTTGGGGGTACCATCGGGGCCTTCCTAATGAATAACTCATAGGGAGGTATCCCATGTGTGGCCCAGATTTTCATTTAATAACCTATATCTTCTGGGAGAAACATTGTCCTCTTATGCAGGGTAACTTTTAAATTCCCTGCTTTTTAAAATTCTGTTTTTTAATTATCTTACAAACTAATTGTGGTCATAAAGTAGGTTTTCTTAATTTTGGTTTACCTGTCTCTCATCTTCTGTCCCCTACCCCATCCCTGCTTAATAGGCATTTTAATAATTACTGTTATATGCATATGATATAGAAAGAATATTAGACCTTCTGGTTCAAAGTATGGAAGAATAGGAAAATGTTCTCTCATGAGAAAACACTTGAGTGGCTATCTGGGGATGGGTTGAAATTATCTACTACTGTGCCTGCTAACCACAGAAGGCTGTTTAAATGTAAACTCATACAACTGAAAGCATAAAGTTAGCTTGCAGCATGGCCATATATGCCTTTAATCCTAACACTAGAGGCAGAGGCAGGTGGATCTCTGTGAGCTTGAGGCCAGTCTGGTCTGTATAGTGAGTACCAAGCCAGCTGGGGCTGCAAGAAGACTATCTCAAAAAATAAAAGAACAAAATTAAGAGTTTAGTAACTCAGTCACTGACCACATTTCAAATTCTCAGTAGCCAGCATCACTAGTGGATTCCAGTATTTCCACCATCAAAACCCCAAATTTAATTGGACAGCACTGTAATATAACCAATATAAAGATGTGCTTATTTTAAGATATGTAATCAGCAGAAAGATTTTTAAAGTTGATTAAAATTAGGCTGTATGTGGTGATGCATATGATAAACCCAGTAGTAAGATTGTGAGTTCAAGGTCAGCTGAGGTTGTATAGAGAGTTCTGTACCAGAGTCAGCTACATAGTGAGAATCTACATGTGCTCATGTGCTAAAGCGTTAAGGATGTGCTAATATCCGCACATCACAGCTCAGAGAAGGCCTGAGGACATGGAGACAGTCTGGAAAGACTAAGAACAATATTTTGTTTTGGTTTTCATTTCTCCCTTCTTCGTTTCCAGATTGGAGGGGGCGGCTGTCAAAACATCAGATGAACACTGCTTTAACAGAGTACAGAACTCAGTGGTCATGCAAGATTTTATGTACTAGTTTAGAAAAGTCACTAAATAAATAGGTAACGACATTCTATAATGAAAACAAGCACCAAGAGAAGAAAGATACGATCTCTATGTTTGCCACATTATAATGTTAAAAATGTTCAGTTTATTTCTTTTTTGACAGGGTCTCCCTAGTTCCAGCCCACCTTGAAGTCACTATGTGAACTAGGCTGGCCTTGATCTCACAGAGATCCTCCTGCCTCCGCCTCCCAAGGACTGGGAAAAATGTTCAGTTTTTAACAAAAAAAAAATGAGATGTGCAAAGAAAATTTGGCTCATTCACAAGAACAAATGAAACAACAAAAAATGTGTGAGAAAGTCCAAGTATTACTAACCAAGGACTGTCAACTGTCTTAAAGATGCTTAATCAGTTATATCAAACTAGAGGCCCAAATCAAAAGGAAACCAGGAAGATATACATCCCCAAATGTGACTATCAGCAGAGAAAGAAAATTTTAATGTAATGGAGTAATCCTGATCACTATGAACAATGTTGGAAAATCACCATACTTGATTTCAGATCACACTGATAAGCCATAGTAACATGGTGCTTGGCACAAAAGCAAATGTGGACCAGTGAAATAGAAGACCCAGTGGTAATCCTGTTACTGCAGCTACTTGACTTTTTGCAAAGGTACCCCCCAAATAGGTTGGAGGGAAAAGAAACCCTAAGATAAATGGTGTTGGGAAAACTGAATACCCATGCATATGTCTCACTTTGTACAAAATCAGTTGAAAATAAATCAACAACATTAATGTAATATTTGAAACTTTGAAACTGCTGGTATAAGCGCTCCCAGATGTAGACATAGCAAGCACTTCGTGAAGAGGATTCCAGTGGCTCAGGAAGTAACAGCAAGATTTGATAGAAAGGATTGCTCGAAATTAAAAAGCTTCTGCATAGCAAGAAATATAGTTAACAAAGTGAAAAGACAGCTTACAGAATGAGAAAAAGTTGCCAACTATATATCTGATTGTGATTCACATCTAGAACATATCAAAGCTCCAAAAATTAAACATCAAAGAATCCAGTCAATGGGCAAACGAGCACACAGTTCTCAAAATTCTGGAGTAATATTCAGAATACAAAAAGAACTCAAAAAAATTAAGAAAGCAAATGACCTAATTAAAAATCAGTGGCTTCGTGGACAGCATAAGAACTACAAGTAATAAATATTGCATTGGATACTGTGAATTTGCCAAGATTTTAGGCATTTTTCACAGCCAAAATAAAAGTAATGATGTATGATGAGGGTTGTATTGATTTTTCTGACTGTAGTAATCAAATGGCACTTCCATTTTGGTGGTGTACATACAGACATTATGGCATACTTTATTCCTTGAACAGATATAATAAAACAAATATGCAAATAAAAAAGGGCTTTGGATCTGAACAGAGAGCCCTTAAAGGAAGAAATAAAAATGACTAAGAATCACCTTGAACAGTGTTGAACATCCTTAGTATTGGGGGAAATGCAAATCAAAACTACTTTAAGATTTCATCTTACCCTAGTCAGAGTGGCTAAGATTGAGAACAAATGACAGCAAATGCTGGTGAGGATGTGGGGCAAGGGGAAAGCTCATCCACTGCTGGTGGGATTGCAAACTGGTGCAACCACCGTGGAAATCAGTGTGGAGAACTCAACAAACTAAAAATAAATCTACCATATGATCCGGTCATATGTCACCTGTCAGATGGGCCCTGGTGAAGATGTGCTGCCCCTCTGTGGGCTTCCTCTTCACTTGATTGGTTGTTTCCACTGCTGTAAGAAGCTTCTTAGTTTAATGAGGTCCCATTTGTCAGTTTTCGACCTTTATTTCTGAGCAACTGATACCCGATTTAAAAAGTCTTTTCTTGTAGCTATGTCTTGTAGGTACTACCTGTGTTTTCTTCTAGAAGTTTCAGAGTTTCAGGTTTCACATTGAGGTCTTTGATCCATTTGGAGTTGACATTTCTGCATGGTGGTAGACAATGGATCTAATTTCATTCTTCTACACATGGAGATCCAGTTTTGCCAGCACCAGTTTTTGAAGATGCTGTCTTTCCTCCAGTGTGTGTTCTCTGCACCTTTGTCACATATCAGGTGGCTGAAATTGTGTGCACTCCTGTTTGAGTTTCTTTAGATGTGAGTCTGTAGTCTGCCGTAATGGCAGGAGCCAGGAAAATAGAAAGAAGCCATGGGAATAAAGGAGAGGAAGGAGCTTGGGACATGGGGAGAGTAGGAGACAGGTTTTATCAAGGGCAAATGGGAAAATGGGGTTACTTTAACCGGGAGGAAGGTGATACAGGGTGAGAGAGGAGAGAGAAATAACACTTAGGAGGTGTGAAAACCCAGAGGGAAATGTATTAGTTTAAAAAACCTACGAAACAATGCACAATATGTATGCTAGTGCACGAGTATAGCTGAAGGCTATATAACAAAAACACAAAGCTTGCAAGAGAAACCTCCCTTTGTGTTGTTGGTCAGGGAGGTTCAAGAGACACCCCAAATAATGTAAGCTATTCCCACAGCCCTTGATTGCCTACCAGAACTTTGAGGGTAAGACCCTATTGCTGAAGACAGGACATATTTCAGACACAGGACTTGGAGTAATTGACCTGGAACTGACCTGAAAGCCTCCTCTTTGAAGGAGCCTCTCTCATAGTTCTAGAAGATACTACGCAAGCTGCCAAGCGAGAAAAGCAATCATCCTACCTACCTGTAAAGCCTATTAAACACAACAGTGCCTGGCTCAGCAAACTACCTCTGTTGGTTCAGTAGTGGTACTTCCATTTTGGTGGTAAACAATAATTGTCTAATTGGATTTATGGCTTGCTCGGTGGGATGGAACTCATGCGTGATACTGTAAACATAGCCAAATATAGAGGTCATAGATCCTAGAGAAAAGCCTACTTTTGTCACATCCCTAGATGAACATAATTTTTATTTTGTTCTGAATATGTATTTTTATACTTACAAGTGTACCTCTCACCACTCATCAAAAAAGCTTCTTTTCGTAACCAATGGAGACTATTACAGAGTTCCCTAAGTGGTCAAATGCAGAGTGTGTGTGTGTCTGTGAGCTCCTTAGCCCAAAGTGACACATCTACAATGTAGCCTTTACACCCAGGGCTCAGGACCCATAGTGGAATGGGGGCAGAGAGCATATCAGTGCAGTTCTCAGCTCTCACCAGTGAAACTTAATCATGATAATTACAGAAAGCCACAGCTGGCCAAAGTGCAGGGACTAAGACACAGCAGAGTTCCTGTCCCTGAGGAGGACACCTGTATCACCCCCCCCCCCCAGGGCTCAGGGACAAGGGGATGGAAAGACAGGTCCACCACCCTGTAAGAGCCAGGACTGGTGGATTGGTCATCACAAGGAAACAGTTTTCCAGGTGGCTGGGAATTTGCTCATATGAACTTAGAGCAAAGGTGACAGCATGCACGAGACACATGGAAACTCAAACAGACAAAAATCCAGAATAGAACTGGGAAATGGGCAAGAAGCCCCAACCTTAGTGGGGGAGCTATTGGCAACTGATGAATCCTGGGAGGGGGAGAGCTGGTTTTCTTTGAGAGAGTGAAGTTAGACAGGCTGATGGATTGACTCACACTGAGGGACATTTGGGGAGGCAAACTGCTCGATAGGACAACATACATGACAGAGTGCTTGAAGTTTGGTGGGAGGGCTATGGAAGGGCGCAGATGGTTGAGGGGTGTCTCAATATGATCGAGATGTGTTGTGTGGAATTCTCAATAATTTAGTAAAAAATTTTCAAAAGAAAACAACCATGCTGCTAGGATGGCAAGGGACAAAACGTTGACACACAGCTCAGTGGGCACTAGTGCAATCACTGTGGCGGTTTCTCCAACATTATAAGATAGAACTCCCACATGATTTAGTTATACCACTCCTGAATATTTACTGAACGGAATCGTGGTCAACATACTGCAGAGATACCTGCCTATCCAATTGTTTTTGTGAAACTATTGTAAATGGCTAAGATATAGAGACAGCCAAAATGTCCATCAACAGATGATAAAGAAACTGGTGTGTGTACACAGGGGAGTTTTATGCAGACAAACAAGAATGAAATTTTGTCATTTTTCAGAAAAATGCATAGAAGTGAATATCATTGTGTTAAATAAGCCAGTCTCGGAAAGACAAAGGCTGCATTTTCTCTTACGTGGAATGTATATTAACCCCCCCCCACGCATGCACATATGCATACATGCATGCACACACATACCATGAGACTGGGATAGGCGGAGGTGCACTGGGTGAGAAGGAAGCAGAACAGTGGGGAAGAAAGAAAGGGTATTGGAGGAGAATGTGAGAAGAGTGATGCATGGTTCAAAGTGTCATAATCTCATTTCATTTGCTCATTTACATGTAGATCTTAACAGAAGAAACAAAACGCAGAAATGGTTTCATGTCTAGACGTGATTCCCATCCAAAAATATTTTCTTATACATATGCAAAATATGCCAAAATCTAAATAATTCTGAAACCTTAAACTTCTGATTTTAGGTATTTGAGATGAGGAATGCTTAACTGGATCCACTGTTCTTTATCTTGTGTGGTGGGGAATTGCAAAGAATGAGTGTGTGTCAGCTAGATTTTCTTGAATTTTGTAGGACTAGAGATCCAAATGAGTCAGGTAAAAAGTGGGGATATAGGATAACTTTTGATCATGGATGCTTTGTTATGGTGTCATCTTTAAGACTGAAAGGTGTATTCCCCCAGGCACTGGGCAGGTTGTTCCCTGACATGTCCCAGCAGGGAGTGCTGTCCTGGAGTTGCTGTGTTTTCTTAGAAGGTCTATCTCAAGGAAGCTCGGGAAGAACATATTAAAGGACTAGCTGTAGAAGCTATTCTCTCCCTTACACTATTTTGGGGCAACTTGAAAGGGATGTCTTGTAGGTTCTAGGAAGTTTTAAAGGCTGAGGATCAAAGTGTGTGCAAATGGTTTTTACTCTCCTCTAATGTGAAGCAATGACTTCCGGTAATCTTTTTGAGACATTTGCAAGGGACATTAGGTTCTCTCAGCTGTCAGTTAAAGTGTTAATCATCCCATAGGTATAAAATTAAGTGGTGTATAACCCAGAAAAGTCATGTCACTAGAAGGACCATGAGGACCCATCTTACTTGAAGTGGCAGAGGACGCATACATTTATAGTGCAGTGCCATAAGCGTGACAGATAATGTGACTTATAAAGTGAGTGCGTAGTCAAGGGTAAGTCAGAAGACACTTCAAATACAATTCATTAGTTGTGGTTGAATGTGCTACAGAGGCACAGAGAAGTTTGTAGTTTTCATTTTGAGCCTTTATCTGCTACATAAAATTTCATAAGAAACATCGTATTGCAATTTCTGTAGAATAAATCTAATGGTAGAGGCAGTGTGCAGTAGAGACTGCAGATGAGAGAGATGGGAGCGACCGGAGGTGCTCGCTGTAAAAGTCACTCTCAAGTCGTAATAAACACAGCAATGACTGGCACAGCAGACTTGCATATTTTTCACAAAGCACTTTGGAAAAATTAAAAATTTGTTTTATAGACACATGTAAAACATTCAGCAGTAGGTAGCTTATAAATATGTCTAATTTTCTTTATTGGAAATTGAAGGACTTGTTCATGTGAAGCAAATGCTCAGCCACCAAGCAGTGTATCTGCCCTCTTTTATTCTCAGTGATTACATTTCATGTTTAATAATTTTGCATGTCATGGTATAACTTGTTTAGCATTATATTGCAAATGATCTTATAAGCAAATTGTATAACCTAAATTCTCTAATGTAGTTCTACCCGTAATACTAGTATGAGTAGATCATGCATCTCAAAATTAATTTTTACAATGTTAGGGATTACTTTAGAATATGTTATTGTAATTTGATATTGGTGCCTCATTCTTGATGTTAGGCCTAATGGGTAGCTGTTCTGTGTGTAGTAATTGTCCTCATGGCTGTTCGGCTGTTTGTATTTCAGACTGGCCACAGTTCCATGTATCCTTGGCAGCTGTTTTGATTTGAGGCAGGAGGCCGGAGTAGGCAGCGTCCATAAATTAAAATGCTACTGCGTTTTCCTGCATATTTTTAAATCTTTCTCAGAAACCTGAAGGATTTTCAGTGCAGAGATAATTTTGAAGTCATGGTGTTCTTTAAATTTTTATGTAATCAGTATGTATCAAACTGAATTTTGTATGTGGTGTTCTTTTGGTTTTATGAACTAATGAATTACTTATATCAAAATAAAAATAAGATAAAAGTCACTAATTACATTTTTACATTATACTTCTTACAAAATCATATTAAATTGGGATCAAAATAAATCGGTTATTATATTCATACTTTAATCATTTCAAAATTTCCAAAATTATTTCAAATAGAATTCTTACCATCTAACTTGTTTTTAAAGATTTTTTCTTTTAAATTATGTGTGTGTGTGTGTGTGTGTGTGTGTGTGTGTGTGTTGGGGATGTTATTTGCACATGAGTGCAGATGTCCAAGGAGGCATCAGATCCTCTGGAACATGAGTTACAAGCATTTGTGAACTATAAGACATGGATGCTGGGACTTGAACCCAGGTCCTCTCCAAGCATAGTGTGCGCTCTTAACCACTGATCCATCTCTCTAGCCCCATTTTTGTTTAAATAAATACTCTGGAAAATAAATTTGTGTGTGTGTGTGTGCATTTATGTATGTGTGTGAGTATGTCCAGGTGCCTTTGGAGGCCAGAAATCTTGGATCCCTCTGGAGCTGGAGTGACTGGTGATGGTGAGCTGTGGGTCCTCTGCAAGAGCAATAGGGAGCCCTAATCTCTGAGCCTTTTCTCCAGCACTGTAGAAAGTAGTTCTTCATATCATTATTTTTGGGCAGTTTCCAGGGTAGCTGCATCATAGTTAAGGTAAAGGGCAATGGTTTTTCTTTTCATTATTTGAAATATCTTTTCTAAAATAATAATGCTTTAAAAAAGGCTAGTTTCATGTTGAAGAAGCTATATGTGGCCTTGGAAACTTGCTATGTTTGTCTAAAACTTGTTTTCTGCCTAGGTTAGTACACACGCAAATGAGCAGTGATGGAATATCACATTGAGAAGGAAGTGAAACGTCATCCAGTCTAGCCTTTCAGTCCCTGAATTTCCTTAAACACATTGGCTAAAGAGCAAGATAGCTTTGAGGAGACTCACCCAGCGATCTGATCTGAAGATAAGACGAGGGAGTGTGGGGCTACATTGACTAGTCAAACCTGAACCCAAGTCTGCTTCCTGGAGCTTCACGTTTAACCCATTGGCCCCAGATTCCTCAGGGCTGTTTAGAATAGCCTCTTTATAGTGCTCTTTATGACCCTTCTATTTCGCTTTGGTCCCCAGATTTCTTCTCTGCATTAAATATTTTCAGTTCCTCCAGTTGGTCTTTAGTATGTCGCAAAGGCCTTCTCCGTCACTCACAATGTGTTGCGGATGGTGTTTTCTAGAAGTAGAGTCCTTGAGTAACATTCAGGGATCCATGAATGTGGATAAAGTGCTAGTCTTAGGAACAGAGCCATAAGAAGCTGTGCGTCTGGCGTGCATACACATCTCAAGTCGACTTGCATGCTGGTTTATTCTGGACACACCCTCATTACACAGATAATATCTGACTAAACGTCCAGTGCTAATCACAGATAATGAAACACTTTAGTGTGTATGTATGTATACATGGTTGTATGTGTGTACATGCAGGCCGGAGGTTGACATTGGATATTGTCCTCAATCCCTCTCTACCTTATTTTTGGAGATAGATCTATCTCTGAACCTGAAGCTCACCCATGTGGCTTGCTTGAAATCAGGAAGAAAAAAAAAAAAAGCACTTGACCTTCAGATTAAAGGGGAAAAATACATATTTATATATATAAATATATACTTATATATAAATATATATATACACACACACACATATTAGAGCTATCAGTCAGGCTGGCTAGTTCCCATTTCTTTCAGTTTATCTCTAGCAGTGAAGAATTTGTTTTTTTATAAATAATACAAGATCATAATAATTGTTCTCTTTTCCTCACAGTCTCTGTTCTTTGCTGCTGTCACTGCTGTCTTTTTGTATTTTTCTCATAACTATCTTTAAGAGAAAATTATTTAAAAATACATAGTGAAAAAAATGTATGGACATATTCTTAATTCCAAAACCACTGAGGACAAATGTGTATCTCCCTCCCTCCCTCCCTCCAAAAAGAATCACACAAGTGATGGCTGGTGGGTTAGGGAGAAAAGTGAAAGGCAGGGGTCCTGGCTTCCTGGCAGGACATGGCTACTGCTGCTCCCAGCACTATGGTGCTTGCTACCTGAGCACTAAGTATCTTTTCAGGTTAGCCCTAGTTGCTAAGACTCTCAAAGCAGGGGGATAAATGAGAGAATCTGAGGGACAAAAGCATTTTTTTTCTTTTCTGATTTCAAGCAAGCTTCTGAGAAAACGTGTGCGTGCACACATCTGTGTGTGTGTGTGTGTGCACGCGTGTGTGCACCTTCCCTAGTAAAAAATCTCATGTAATATTTTTCAGTAAGTGCTTTTTGAATTAATGATACGAGGTAGAGTGGCATGGGTGTAAGTGGGCATCATGTAATGATTCCCATATGTGTATTCCAACTGTGAATGATTACTAAGACCAGCATGAAACCTGAGTATTAGAAAAAGCTTATGATGACAATGTGCTGCCACTCTCAGGCAAGTGGGGGAGGGGCTGTGCGGGGTGTGTGTGTGTGTGTGTGTGTGTGTGTGTGTGTGTGTGTAGGGGGAGGGTTGGGGAAGGGTGTGGGGGGAGGGGCTGTGCAAGGGAGGGCTGTGGGGGAGGGTGTGTGAGGGACAGGGTGTGTGGGGGATGGGATGGGTGGCGGATGGGCTCTCCCACTGTGTAGCAGCTGTATTTAAAAGTGAAGTAGTGCAGTAGGTGCTGACCTGGTTTAGACTCTAGTGTTTAATAATGTATGCTAAGGTAATTGTGGGGGACTTTCCCAAAGTGAAGACATATCCTGATGAAAGGAGGATTTCTGTAAATATTTCAGAGGGTCATAGATTTCTTGGGTTCTGTCTGGTAGTTGCCTTTGTTTTCTCATTCACTAATTACTATGTAGTATGTATTTTATTGGTTACTGAGGATAAAGGAAGACCCTTCCCATCATAGAGTAAAAAGATGGAGATGTGAATAGATACTTGAATTTTAATATCAAATTAAAGTTGAATGCCCTAATAGTGAATGCATCTTCTTTATAAAACCCACTATGTAGTAAGTTTTGATGGTGTGATAATTCTAGGGTTCATAAATTGAACCATTGGGTACATAAAGTTGACATTATTCTCACATACCAATTCTGATTTCCTTAGGCTGAAAATTATAATTCTATAAGAATCAGTAGCTTTGTTTTCCTTAGTACTATAACTTCATTTGAAAGAATATTTTATTTTTATTTTTTGTGTGTGAGTGTATTGCCTGCAGTGTGTAAGTGCTCCATATTGTGCAGTGCCTACAGAGATCAGAAGAGGGCGTCCAGTTTCCTTAACCAGGAGTTAATGGACAGTTTTAGCTGCCGTGTGGATTCTGGGAATCAAACCTGAGTCCTCTGCAAGAGCACTCGGTGCTCTTAACTGCTCTCCAGCCCGACTTGATCATTTCCTAGCAGAGAAATATTTTCATGCCTCTGTGTGCTAGAATTAAAGAGATTTAACTGAAAGGGGAATGAAAAACTCGTCTCCTCTAAGGTGACCATGGCCACCATATTGATAAAAAGTTAGCATAATTTTCATAATATCTTAATTTTTAAATTATATTTATTTGTTTGTGTGTATGCATGCACGTAAGCATGTGTGTGTACAAGTGTTATAGCATGC
Source organism: Nannospalax galili (assembly GCF_000622305.1). NCBI lineage: Eukaryota > Metazoa > Chordata > Mammalia > Rodentia > Spalacidae > Nannospalax > Nannospalax galili. The sequence continues at coordinate 7,112,365 of NW_008355789.1, forward strand.
TTGTGGAGGTCAGGGGACAACTTAGAGTTGTTCCTCTCCTTCCATGTGAGTTTTGAGGACTAAACTCAGGTTGTCAGGCTTGTTGGCAAATGCCCTTACCTGGTGAGATGGCCCTAGCATAATTTTTTTAAGCTTATATATATGAATATGGCTTTAAAGATGAGTTAGGGCACTCGGTTCAGTGCTAGGGCCCATACCTAACATATATAAGATGCTGAATTTTATTCCCGTATACCACCAAAAATAACATAGAAAATTCCATACGTTCATTATTACTTGTTTTCCTTAGGAAGATATTAAATAATGTGATTTCTGCTGTGTTCAATCATCTAGAGTGTTAAAATATGTCAGTAAGTTAAATGGATGTAAAGCCTTATGTCATCGCTTTTCTGGGAAAACTGAAGTAGGCACTGGGAAGTTTTAAACTGCACTTGATGCTCGATGCTAAATGACGTGTGGCTTCCAAAGTTGAAAAACAGAACTTGCTTGAAAAATTGTTTATTCCACACCAATAAATCCTACTGGTTTATTTATTTTTCTTTTTGAAGAAGATAGAGTGAATGTGGAAAATTGTGTTAGGAACTTCCCATCCTGTTTAGATTATATTAAATAGCAGACACATTAAAAAAAAGTTTTCCAAATAACAAAGATGTTAGCTAAAATAACATTTGAGGTGGAGCTTGATTCAGTTGGGTAACTAAAAACTTGTAAAAATATTTCATGATGTAGAGATTGTTCATGAACTAGCTCTTCTTTCCCGAGTTGCATAGATATTTATGGAAATTAAAATTTATTTTGACTTGAAATTTTATCATTTAATTACATAATTTTATGAGCTATTTAATGTTAACTGTTGTTTGAGTTGTAAACAGATAATTTAGATCAAGAAAATTCATTATTAACATAAGTTGTACTAAAATTATGCTAATATTTCTTGAGATCAGTCTCTATAAAAATACTGTAAGACCGTTGTGGATATTATCTCATTTGATCTCTCAGTAGCATGACTGTAGGTATTGTTATTATTTTTCTTTTTTCTAGATGAGGTGACTTAGCAGAACTCTTAGTAACCCTTTAAACCCTTTGGAAGAGTGAGCAGTGCTGTGGGAGATGAGCAGCCACAGGCTAGTTTGTGTTTTATGTGTCTGGACTTGGTGTATATCAGGACTGTTGTTACATTGGTTATTTGTAGATCTCTTCGTATTTTACTCATTAAATTTATGGTTGTCAACATTGCAGTTCTTTTGAGTCTGTTCAGACATGAACTTTGAGCTTTTTTGACTGTTCCCCTGTGGTCTTCTTCTCCCAGGAGCAGGAAGTTGCAGTCTTTTTTAAAAAATATTACTTTTATTTTATGTGTATGAGTGTATTGCTTGCATGTATGTGAGTGCACCCGTGTTGTGCAATGCTGCAGAGGTCAGAAGAGGGCTTCGGATTCCCCTGGAACTGGAGTTAAGGACGGTTCATAGCTGCCATGTGGGTGCTGGGAATCCAACCCAGATCCTCTGCAAGAGAAGTCAGTGCTCTTCACCGCTGAGCCATCTCTCCAGCCCCCAGGAAGTTGCAGTCTTGGAGGGACATTTCTTTAACTCTTTTCCCCTTTACTACAGATAACCATTTATTCCGACCAAGAGCAAATACTTTAAGAATTCAAAGTATAGTGGAACATTGTTATTGGACAAAATGAAAACAGAATGAAAACTTTCTCACTTTATGTCTAATGTCCTTTCTAGTACACTTTATATGCAAATGTTTATGCTGAATGCTAAGAATAACGCAGTAAGAAATGGGAGAAACAATGTGTGCATGGCGTCAAGGATCCCAGTGTGAAGCGTGTGACACACTCAGATGGAGTAATTGAGAACTACTTACTGAAGAACTACTTATAAAAGTGTGAGAAGACTTGAGGAAAATAGTCACTATCCCTGACCTCTGAAGAGATGAGGGAAGCTGTCAGAGCTGTGGAGGAGGACCCCAGTGGGAGCTGCGGCTTTTCTTGGAGGGATTGGCCTGTTGTCAACTTGTAGGGGCCAAAAAGAAGCTGATACTCCTGTATCGACAGTGTGATCCCATTTTCCTTCTGCCTTGTCATCCTCTTGTGTCACACATGTCCCTAACCCAGACAAGCCAGGTAGCAAATGACCTTTCGTTGTAGTCCAAAAACATTAGCATCTTAGAAGAGAAAACTATTTTCAGGGAAGATCAGGGACAAAGGAGCCAAGGGGGAACATTATTTATGCAATAATAGCACATAGTAACGTGTTATATGTGATCAGTCTAATCTGCACAGCATACGCTTGAATTAAGACAGTAGCTGACCAACACAAAAAGTATTATGAGCATTTTGGGGTGCTTTCATTTTACAAAGTATATTTTATCTGCACAGCGAAGTTAAGGTAGTGTGGTCGTTTCTGCCCTGACATCTGAAACAGAAGAAACACAGTCTTGGTGTTCTAAATTTGTAGTTCCCTTTTACACAGGAGGTTGCTCTATTCTAGTGGAAGCAGATGTTTCAAGTGGTTAAGAACTCAACTTCAGGAGGAGCTGAAGTATTCACAGCTAGGAAGGTAGTGTATTGCAATATTTTATTACTTGAAAATATATTTTTAAAAATGTTTTTAGATTGCTCTTTTATAAAATGAAATAATACGTATGTAGCAGGGATTCTTATGAGACATAAAAATAAATGGTGAATTTGTCACTAAAATGGATTTGAGCGTTTCATGAGTAGTGTGTTTACATTGTTTCCACACCTCCTCCCTTTCCCGTTTCTAACTCCTCCCCTGTTCCCCCCGCTCACATCCTCTCAATTTTGTGTTCTCTTCTTTGATCATTGTTGTTACACCCCTCCCCCCCCACACCCTGTACCAAGGCCATTGAGTGGTGTGCATGTGTGCTTGTGTCCAGGGCTGCCCACTTGGGATTAGATAACCTGTTAAAGAGCTCATCCCTGGAGAAAACTGATCCTCCCTCTCTCAGCAGCCACTGATAGCCTGTAGCTCTGCATCTGGAGGTGAGACCCTGTGAAGTTAAGCCCATCCACATAGGCCTGTCAACTGATGCTATCAGTGTGCAGGTCTTGATTAGGCTGACATATTGTTGACACTTCATGGGTGCTGCTTCCCCATCATGTCACATCAGGCATCCTGGTCCTCTGATGCTCACAATCAGCTTTAGGGGTAGGATGAGTGTAGATGTGTCAGTTGGGACCGGCACCATGGGATAGCTTGTTTGCTGCATTTTGATTGGTCCTGGAACTTGGTAATAGTCTCTATTTGTTGCAAAAGAGGCTTTTTTGATGAGTGCTGAGAATTATACTTATCTGTGAATATAAGCTTAAGTATTTAGAATATGGTAAGGAATTGCACGGTTTTAGGGAAGTGGCAGCAGGAGATTCTCCTTGAGGGTCTGTGCTCCCTCCAACAGGGTGTGTTGACTGTGCTTGCAGTGCCATGGAGTATAGTTAGCCAGACCAGTTTAAATTCTGGTGCTACCTATTTTTTTTTATTTGCCATGTAAACTCACATGTTTATTAGATATTTAACCACAGTTTATTATAAAAGATGGGGAAAGCTACAATATAAGTTTAAGTCTTAAGTGAGATAACATATATATGTATATATGTGTGTGTGTATGTGCATATGAGAGACTAGCTCTCAAAACTGATAGCTACCATTAACCAAATCTTAAAGTATATTAACTGTGACAAATAGGATGTCCAAATCAAGTGTTTGTACAAGTGTTTATTAAGCAGCTATTAGGTACTAGGTACCCTTTCTGTACCGAGATCCCAGCAGGGACAAACAGACCTTGTCCTCCTGAAAGCAGAGGTTGCGGGGTTTGTTTCTGACTGTTGGGTGAGTTAGTGAGCAGTGCCTGCACTGGCATGCATGTTACCAGCCCATTGGTTTATTTTACTGGCCTTGTTGACTGTCAGCATAACAAAAAGATCAGGAGAGTTTATTTTTTAAAACAGTTTTATGGTTTAAAACAGAGCAGTTTTTCACTGTGCCAGACTTCTCTAATCTCAGCACAACACTAAATTCGTGTGGATTTGCCTCCCCATGAGGGAATAACCATGATTTAGAAGAAAAGACTATTGTGTTACTAATAAAAGTGTTTTAAAATCTAAGAATTCATTGCTCACTGGCATAGCTTAATATGATACCTAGGTTTCATTTTCTATACAATTTGGAGCTACAAATGTTTATCTTTATTTGAATGCTGCTATCAGAATGTTAAGTGTTTGGAAAAATACTTTGGGTGCTCTCATTTAGGGTGGGATCTGTAGAAGTTACTGGCAACATGATCTTGATTTGTTAGCTTATTTAGCTTAATGTAATGACAGTGCAGTTTTAAACAGTTCCTAGATTTTTAGCATCTGATCCTCTTTCATATATGGAAAATTAGTGTTCAGTGGTCTACTTTGAAATTTTTCATTCAAATATAATGTTAAATATTTCTGTAACTTTAAAACTTATTTTAAAGGCCACTTTACTTATGCAGAATATAAAACTTTTAGTATTTTTAAAAATAACTTGAGGATACCATGGTGATCCCAGGAGAATCTGATTCTTTTTAAGTGTGCAGGAGAGTCATGGTTTTTGTTTTAAACTCAGGTTGCTGTGCAGCTATTATCTTTGTTTGCTTAAATTTAAGCTCGGTTACCATGACAAAATGTATTTATTTAGCTAATATCTAGCACTGTCAAATAGATACTGCTGATCACTTGAATAATTTTGTTTGACCAGTAAAAATTCCAAATAAAAGTGGCAAATTTTAATTTTAAACGGAAGAGTAATTTGTTACTATAAATTGAGTCTTAAATTTCTTTGATTAAAAATTAAAAATTTGTTACTTTAGTGTTAATTTTCTTTAATATCTATATCCCTTAAATTTAATTCTGAGTTCTAAAATAAAGGCAGGTGAGTACCTAGTAAATTTATATCTGTAAAAGACTTAACAGTTTCCCTGTGAAGAATTAAGTTCATGTAAGTGTGGAACTCTATCGTGTGAGCATAACAGCTTTATTGTAACAGCTGTGGCTACCTATGGGCTACCCCTGTGATTGGCCTTGTTCACTGCTGAGGCTTCTTGTGGGGAGGGTCATTGGACCCTCACCTGAGGTTCTGGCTGCTCCCCCCCCCGGGCCTATTTGTGTATAATTCTGCCCAAATTGATCATTTTTCTTTTTGTTTCAAGTTGCTTGAGTAAATGGCCTGGAAGGTTAACTACAGGGGGCTCTACCTGTGCAGCTGTGAGGTCCTTATGCATACATAACTGAGGGAAGACGTTTTGGTGAAGTGCGGTCCCTCCTGCTTCTGTAAGAAACCCCTTGCTTAGGCTCTGTAAGGAGTGCAACAAGCTTGTTGTTTCCCCATTGGACTTTGGTTTGTCGGTGCCCCACAAGGTGTGTGCAGAAGATGAGCGTGCTTGATAAGCGGCTGAACATGATCGATGCATGGTCTGACATTTTAAACATTTTCAATACGCTCTGCTACTTTTCTACATAGCCCTTTTCAGAAGAAACAGCTTTTATTTCGTTAGACCCATAGCCATCTGACACAATCAGGGAGGCTTTTTTTCTTTACGGTCACACTCCCTGCACACAGGCAGTGTACTTACTTGGATGGAGCAACCTAATTTCTGGTGGCTACTTTCTTTTTCTTTAAATATATTTTTAAAGTTTTTGGAAGAGGCATATCGTTACAGCTTTAACATACTCAATAACAATTTCCAGAGCAAAGATACATCTCTTTCAAAAGTGGTGATAAAATTTTTAGGCTCAGAGCTGAATTAATACAGTTAAACAATATTGAACTCAGTATAAGCCCTGTAAGACATAAAATTGAATGAATTTTTAACCTTTAAAAAAGATCTCCATTTCATTTTAAGATATACTGTTTCTTACAGAAAGACTCATTGTTTGTGCTAATAATGCTTAGATGTTGGCACATGTCTCTAATCTGTATGTATCTGATTATTACTAGTCATGCTCGCTTGCACTTGGATCCTTGGCACCTGTGTATGGATATAAAGTCATTGGGTAGATTTCAGTGGTAATGTTTATCACCTCTACTAATTAACATGATGTAAATTTTTATGCTTCCTCCTCAAATATAACTCATTTTTTAATTTGTTGATTTTTGTGTGTGTGTATATCATACAGAACATCCCAAACCATCTTATTCATCTATACACCTACTTCCCAGATGGCACCCTCCCATAGCCTCCCTTCCCCCACTAGAGCCCTTGTACTCTGTCATTCCTGCTGCTGTCTGCTGTGGTGTTGGCACCCCCAGCCATTTCCCAGTACTTGTCCATCTGGTGAATCTAGTCAGCCTGTCTAGAGGGCTTTGTTTTAGGAAGGTCAGCTGTTCCTCATCTAGCAGCAATCAGTTGTCATTATTCCTTTAGATAAGATTGGGGTCTCCTGTTCATTTTCCCAGGTCCTATGCTACGTTACTATCTGGGAGTCCCTTTGGCCACCTTGGCCAACAACTCAAAAGAAGGTATCTCCTATCTGGCATTGTTGCTTGTTATGTAGCCTTTAGCTAAACATACGGACTCTTAAAAAAATTATATTGGCCCCTTTAATCTTTGGTTATACTCTCCTTTTGGGTGTTTAAGGCCATACAGTTGGCCCAGATAAACCAACTTATTTTTACTCTTAAGGCCCTTTGAGGATCTGTTCCTCAGGGGTCACATGGGCTTGGGAGGAGCCCCTGGCTCCTTTCTTTTACCAGTTCTGCCTATGTGAAGATAAGTGTGTTGACCCTCCTCTTTGTGGACTGCACACTGAACCCATTCATATTTTAAACACCATGTGACCACAAGACTTTCAATTACATTGCTCTGCTGTCTTTTTAAATATCTTTGTTTCTGGTTTTGTGTGTTGTGACTGGAGGAAAATACACATTTCAAATGCTGCTTTCGATAACCTGAGTTTATCAGCACAGCTTTAGGAAATCACACCAAATAGCAATGCTGTGTTGTCTTATATTTGTATTTATTAGTAAAAGGAAGGAGGGATGCATCTTTGTTGACCTTGCTAAATGAATAAAGCTGGAGGAGAGTGAATGGAGCCGAGGAGGCCTTCATTCAGACCTTGGACTTTGACCCAGCTTGAGATGGAAAATCATCAGGAGAGCATTGAACTTGGACTTTGACCCAGCTTGAAGTGGGAAATCATCAGGAGAGCATTGAACAGAGAAGTGATATCTTATGGCTTAAATGTTCAGAACATAGCTTCTTTCAGAGATGGAACCCAGGCCCTCCCTCATGTTAGGCAAGTGTTTTGTCACTGAGTTCTAAGGGGAACTTCACTGTGTTGACAACAGATTATACTTGGGCAAAAATAGAAGCAAGGACTAGTTTAAAAAGCAGTGGAATACAGGCCAGGCAAGAAATCATGATCTTAGGCTAGACAGGATCAGGTGAGAGGAGAGATGAGGAGTGTTTGTATTCTCCACATATGTTAAAAGTAGAGGTGATAGCATTTGCCAGTTTTTGGTACAAGAAAGACTTGGGCTTTGGCCTTAGTGATATAACTATAGGGTTGCCATTAAGTGAAGTGGGGGATGTCTGTGGGTAAATGTGTTTGAGAAGAGAAGCAGTCCAGTTTGGGATGCCTGTAAGCCATCTAGAAATGTTGAGCTGGCAGTTGTACACAGCTTCTTCAGCACAGGAGAGAGGATATGTAAAGTGGTGAGTCCTTAGTTTACTGAAGGTCCTTAGAACTTCAAGACCAGGTGAAAGAAGAGACCCCATGGTCAGAGCTGTGCTACAGTGTTAGGGCATCACATGATGATTGAAAGAGCGCAGCAGCAGGTTTGGACCCTGCAGAGAGTCATAGCCTGGAAGCCAAGAATAGTGTTTGGAGGGAGGAAAGAGTGAGATTTGATCTTTGGAGGGATCCACATAGAGAGAATGGGAGAATTGAGGGCAAGCAGTGAAGACAGCTCTTTTGAGAAAGTTGCTGTAGAAAGGAGCAGTGGGCTGATGGCTAGGTGGAAGTTCTTTTATAATAATGTGTACATGCATGTGTGAATGTGTGGGAGACGTGAGAGACTGCAGCCTGTTTGTAATTAAATTGGAATGGTTTAGTAGAGAGCAGAAATGATGATGCAGGAGAGCCTTGCTGGGGAAATAGCCTCAAGTAAGGAAGAGAATTGTATTTCCTGCGTGTGGAGAGTCTGGCCACTGACTAGTCCTGACAGCTCATCTGTAGTAATGCACTGAAATGCAGAGTTTATGGATACAGGTACTAAGAGGATACTTTGATTGTTTGAAAAATAAAGAGATCTAGATAATTTTAATTTTCTTAATATTTTATAAAAAATAAGTTGAAAGAAAATAGAAGTTCTTACCCTTTCAGCACAGTAAAAGGGAGTGAAATGGGAGGAAGAAAGTCTGAGTTCACATTCTGTCTTTTCTAGTACTAGGTAGGAAAACTTAGTTATAGTTATAATAGCCTGGTGTTATTTAGGGGCCCAGCAAAATGAGAATTCATTCAAAGATGGTTCAAATAAAAATTTAAACTTTTTAAAAATTTTATTACTTTTATGTGTATATGTGTATTGTCTACATGTAGATAAATGCACCCACGTCATGCAATGCCCATGGAGGTCAGAAGAGGCTGTTGTCTCCCCTGGGACTGGAGTTACAGACAGTTGTTAGCTGCCATGTGGGTGTTGGGATTGGAACCCAGGTCTTCTGAAAGAACAACCAGTATTCTTAACTGCTGAGCCATCTCTCCAGCCCCTCAAATAACAATTTAATAAAGTCTTAGTGCATACGGTTAAGGAAATGGCCAAGGGATGGTAAGACATCTAGAGGAAACTGTGGAAAGCTTGTCACCTCACCCAAGGCTTGAAGAACACGGGTATAAATGATGCTTTCCAATTTTAGTCATCTGCCGAAGCTGTGGAATCATCTAGTTAAAATTGGAATCATGGGGGGGCACTGTTGTTAGCAGAGAAAGTAAAGTGTAGAGATAGAGAGGCAGCATGGGAAAACGAGCATAAATGTCTCCTCCTAGAGTTCAGTTTCTTGCTGTTGACTCCTGTTGTACAAGTAAGTGTAAGTAGAAATTAGTGCCAGTGTTGCTTGGGTGGCACAGAGCACACACGACGTTGGGTTGCTGTGCTTTGTAATGCTCTCCCAAGCCCCTGCTACGTTGCTAGCACGTAGTAGTATTTGATAAATGAGTATAAAATAGTATTGCATGAAACCTAACACTCCCTAAAGCTTTGGACTCCAACAGATCTAAGTTATGCCCCTGTTACTAGTCACGTGACTTTGACAAATCTGTTTTTCATCTGTAAAGTGGAGAAGGTACAGAATGACAGGAACATGGAAAATTCTAGCAAAGATTAAAGAGACATTATATGTATACATATACATATACATATACATATACATATATAGTGCCCAACATGGGGCTGGCATATAGCATTTAGCCAAAGTCTCCATGATTCTCACCCTGTTGGCTGATAGAAAGCAGAGTAAATGAGATGCATGTTCAAGTCAGGCAGTCAGGCTAGTCCCTTTCCTGTCCCCAACCCCACACAGATCTTTTTCCCTTTCAGTTTTTTTCTGAATGGGACACTTTGTCTCACAGGGGTCAGACATCTTTTTTTGCACATTAGAGACTATTATAAACTACAGCTCTAGTAAGTTTAACATGGTTGTCTATCCTTTTACGTTTTTATGTTCAATAAACACAAAGTTAGTGGGTTGTCTTTACTGGGTTTAAGGTGGAAGGCACAGAGAGAGAAAAGTTGAAGTACTGAGACGTGCTCGGTTTCCCTAGCATAGATTGGAGCATGAAGCTCACGTTAAATGTCAGAGAGAAACAAGAGAGTACATAGCTTGTTCTAGCTGTTGAATTGAGGATGTACCAGGTAAGTATTGGTTTAAATTTGACGTAGATGTAGCAGTTCTGTAAGTTTGGTTTCAGGGTGTATATATGTTTTTTCTTTTCGGCGATATAGGGAAAAATGAAGTAAAACCTCATTGACGTAATCGAACTTGATAACATCTCTTGGTTGTACTGCTGATGATTCACTGCGGTTTTGGTGGTTTGTAGAGCTCCGTAAAGCATGTTAGACTTATAAACACATTCAAACAGAAACTTTTATCAGGATTCAACTTTTAACCACAAAGAAAAAGATGAATTTAAGTAAATGCAGTCTTGAGTACAGCTTTATCAAATCAACTAAAAAATTTAAAATAGTATATACTTCATGTTACTTTGAAAAAACAGTAGTTCTCGAAATTAGTTTTCAACATGTAACCATAGTTTGTGAAAGGACACAGCAATTTCAGATAATGTACTATATTGGAATTTAGAAGAAAGTAGATGCTTCTAAAAACAGAAAGTTGAAATTTCACATTTTCATTAAATGATAGTATAAATATTTTTAAAACCACACTCTTGTCACTGAGAATTTTCAAATACTGTTATTCAAAATTCAGCTTCCCTTACTCTTACATTTAAATTATTTAAAAATGGTACTGAGGGGCTGGAGAGATGGCTCAGCGGTTAAGAGCACTGGCTGCTCTGGCAGAGAACCTGAGTTCGGTTCCCAGCACCCACATGACGGGAAACAAATGTTCATAACTCCAGGTCCAGAGGTTCCAACACCCTCTTCTGGCCTCTGTGGGCATTGTACTCAAGGGCACACTTACGTATATGCAGGCAAAACACACACATAAAATTAAAATACGTAAAAAATTTAAAAGCGATTTTTGAAGTTTAGATACCTAAAATGTTGCTGATTTGGAGACAGTGCATGTGCAGAGCATTGACTGTCTACATGGAAGCAGGATTGAAAAAGAGCTGTGTACTGTATAGGAGTAATGTTTAGACCAATTCAAAACCTTTCCATGTACACTTAGCTGGGCATGGTGGCACATGCTTTTAATCCCAGCACTCCAGAGGTAAAAGAAGGCAGATCTCTGTGAGACTGAGGCCAGCATGGTCTACATAGCTAGTTCCAGGCCAGTTGGGGCTACAGGGCAACCCTATATCAAAAAGACAAAAGCAAGAAAACAAACAAAAAAAGCCTAAACTTTCAGTATACACCTATGATACACTATATACTCCATATGTGTCATAGTCACCTGCCAGTTTTAGGTGCATGTGTGAAAAGAATTCTTCACCACTTTTTAAAGCTAAAAGCACTGCGCTTTTGCATCAGCGCATGGTGTTCTGAATGTAAAAGATACTTCACAGAGATCTGCTTTCAGCTGCCTCCTGGGAGTGCTGGGGTTAAAGGTGTACACCACCAGGTTGCATGTTTTAGTTAATTCTATATCCAATTATTTTCTGTTTCATTTAAATTAGAAAATCCAGCCAAACCCCAAGAACGGTTCTCCCTCTGAAGCAGCTACAGTCTACCAATAGTTTCTCTGTAAGGGTTGGTGCCTGAAGGCCTCCCCCATGTATGTCAGAGTTTTGGGTGGCTTAATCTTATGCAGGCACCTCAGCTGCTGTGAGTTCATGAGTGTGATGGAGTGTCGTGTCCAGAAGACAGCTTCTCACCAGTCTCCAGCTCTTACATTCTTTCCACCTTCTCTTCAGACATATTCCCTGAGCCTGGGGGTGGGGGGTGTTGATAAAGATGTCCTGTTAAGGGTTGAGCACCAGCACTTTGACCAATCATGTGTCTCCGTATTGACTTCCCACTACAAAATCAGTCAGTCAGTCAGTCAGTCAGTCAGTCAGTCAGTCAGTCAGTCAATCAATCAGTCAGTCACTGACCAAGGCTGAGAATAGCCCAGATCTCCAAGTACAGCAGATTTTAGAAGGCAGTTTGACAGCATGACCATTGAGCAGAGTAACAAGAGCGGATTCTAGCCTAGTACCTGTGAGCTCCACAGCTATGAGCTTTTTGCCATGTTAAAGTACCAGGCTTGAAACTACCATGGATCAGGCCTCTGATGTGAAGAGAATAACCATTCTAAATGGCGGAGGTATTTTTCTTTCTTGGAAAGCCCATGCTAACTCTAGGGGATTTATTATTATCTTTTTTAAAAAGCACATCTCTTTTTTTCCCCCATTCTTAATGTCTGTGCTTAAATTGTCTTAATAAACTCCAACTCTGTTCCGTGAAGAAATGAAGTGAGGTGACATCCCATTGTGATTGTCACTCTCGTTTCCCTGGTTGGTGACGTGAACGTTTTTGGTACACTTTGCCTTAGTATTTACCTGTTTTATAATTTTTTTTTTTTTTACTGTTGAGTTTTGTGAATTCTTTGTGTATTCTAGATACTAACTCCCTGTCAAATGAGGAGCTGGCAAATATTTTCTCCCACAGTTATCTTCATTCTGCTGTTTCCTTTGCTGAGAAGAAGTTTCTTAGTTTAATATAATCCCATGTATTCATATGGACATTCAGTGTTTCCCAGACAGTTTATTGAAGAAACTGCCCATTCATATTCTCCTCTCTCTCTCTCTCTCTCTCTCTCTCTCTCTCTCTCTCAACCCCCAGCCTCAAACTCACTATCCTCCTGTTGGTTGTAGACACCTGGGTTTGTACCAAGGCTCTCCATTTTTTCCTTTTCTGTATTTTTATGTTGGGTCTTTGTTGCTCTGATTGCCACAGTTCAAAGTTTTCTTGAGAGACAATATTTTGATGCTTCCACTTTCTTCTTTGTATAAGAATTACTATTTTTTATTTTTTTTATTGGTATTTTTGAGACAGGGTCTCCCTATAGTCCCAGCTGGCCTGGATTTGCCATGGAGACCAGGCTGGCCTCAAATTCACAGAGAACCACCTGCTTCTGCCTTCCGAGTGCTGGAGTTAAAGGCGTGCCCCACCATGCTGGCTATTTTTTTTTTTTTTATGTGTATGAGTGTTTGGCCTGCATGCAGTGCACCTGTGTTGTGCAGTGCCCGTGGAGGCCAGAGGAAGGTGTTAGATCCCTGGAACTGGAGTTAAGGATGGTTGTTAGCCAACATGTGGGTGCTGGGAACTAAACCTGGGTCCTCTGGAAGAGCAGCCAGTGCTCTTGACAGCTGAGCCTTCTCTTCCCCACCACCACCACTTTTTTCTTAACAGGTTTGTGGTGTGTGTGTGTGTGTGTGTGCGCGCGTGCGCACGCACGCACATGCTGTATCATTTTATATTAACTTTTAGTTAGCACATAAATAATGAGTTCTACTGTGACAGTTTTATTTTCATATATATACATACATATATGCACATTTCATTGTACTTTGTATTAGGTTTTCCATATGTAAGATCATGTTGTACTCATTCCTCTTCTGTCATTGATACTAAAATATCTGACAGAAACAAATACAGGAGAAAGGATGTAATTTGGCTCAGCTTTGCAGGATTCAGTCTATGACAGTTACTTAGCTCTAGGAGCTTGGGAAGAATGTGATGGTGGGAATGTGTTGGAGGAGAGAAGTCCACTCCATGACAGACGGGAAACAGACTGAGGCAAGAATGGGATGGGGCAGGGGTAACTCAGCTGCCCACCTGCGGGGACCTACTTCCTCCAGTAGTGCTCTGCCTCATGAAGTTTCCATATCCTAAAAGAGCGCCATCATGTGGGGACCAAGCATTGAAACACGTGGAGGGACATTTCCTGTTCAGACAGTAGTGCCACCTGCTCAGAGGCACAGTTTAACTTCCTGCCTTCCTTTTAGATCCTTTTTACTGCTTTCACTGGCCTTACAGCTCTGGCTGAGACACCCCCGTACCATGGTGCATAAGTGTAGTAAGAGTGGCATCCGTGTCTTTGTCCTGACCTTGGAGGGAACACTCAGCTTCCCCTCATCCAATATGATGCTGATTATGGGATTGACCACTTTGTTGAGCTGCCTCTTTTTTTTAAGGTTTATTTATTTATTTATTTATTTATTTATTTATTTATTTATTTATTT
>NW_008355789.1:7126395-7173747 GCF_000622305.1 Nannospalax galili
TTCAATTGAATGTGATTTTCATATATAATTTAATGGAATTAGACTCCCTCCCCTATCCACACCTCCCCTTACTGCCCTCCACCCAATTTAATGTTCTTTATTTTATATATAATAAGGTCTATACAGTCTAATTTGTGTTCCCAAATGTCCTTCAGTGTGGATTCATCCACTGGAACCTGGTTAACCTATGAAGAATCATATCCTTGAAAGAGACTGAATTTCTCTCTCCTAACAGCAGTGGGTTACCAAAAGTTCCTTAGTTAGGGCTGGGGTTTCTTACCCACTTCCCTGTGTCTGTGCTGGGATTTTTGTCTAGTTTGAACATACATGGGATTTGTGCATGCTGTCACCATTGCCGTAAGGTCATGAGTAACTGACCAGTTGTCTGGAAAACTCTTACTTTCTTGTGGCCATCTACCACGTCTGGCTCCTAGAATCTTTCTGCCCAATCTTCCCCAATGATGACCGAGTCTTGGGAGGCAGAGGTTTGATCCAGGTGTCCAAGCTCAGGGATAAGCACTCTGCAGCCTCTTGTTCTCTGCACATAGGGCAGTAGTGGGTTTCTGTGTTGATCATCATCTGCTGCATAAGGAAGCTTCTCTGGTAAGAGTTGGGAGATGCATTAATATCTCTCTCTCTGTCTCGCTTCATTTAACTAAAGGCTTCCTGATTTTGTTATATTTTCAAAATAATCAATATTACTTTTATTGATCTTTTGTGTTCTTTTAGTCTCCGTTTATTTTTCTAATCTTTGTTATTTCTTCCTTCTGACTTTGGGTTTAGTTTGTTCTTGGTTTTCTAGTTCCTTAAGTTACATCATTAGGTTGTTTGAAGTTTTTCTTCTCTATTGATTGTGCTGATTATTTCTGACTTTCCTGCATAGCAGTAGTCATGATTCTTAGTGTATCTGATAGTGTTTCAGTATGCTGTGTTTCCGTTTCCATTTGTTTTAAGAAATTTACATTTTTCTTGTTTATTTTTTCATTGACCCATTGGCCATCTCAAAACATTATTCTTTAACTACTGTTTGTATAATTTCTAAAGTTCTTTGTTATTTCTAGCTTTGTTTTATTGTGACTAGAGAAGATATGTGATCTAATTTCAGTCTTTAAAAAAAATTAAGACTTGTTTTGTGGCCTAACATAATAGTCTATCTTGGAAAGCAGTCTGTTGGTTAATGAAAAGAAAGCAACTGCAATGAACTTCCGAGACTGTTTGGTTTGTAGTACAGTTTAATTTTGATGTTTATTTGTGGTTTTTTGGCTCAGTTTTCTATCTATTGGTTAAAATGAGGTGTTAAAGTTCTCCATTATTATTGTAGCCAATCTTTCTCCTTAAAATATGCTTTAGATAGCCAGGCGTGGTGGCACACACCTTTAATCCCGGCACTTGGGAGGCAGAGGCAGGCGGATCTCTGTCTCTGTGAGTTCAAGGCCAGCCTGGTCTACATAGTGAGTTCCGGGACAGCTGGGGCTACAGGGAGACCCTGCTTCAAAAAGACCAAAAAAAAAAAAAAAAAAAAAAGCTTAAGATAAAAATATGCTTTAAGGTCAATACTGTTTGCTTTAGATAATTGAATAACATCATTATGTGCATAAGTGCTTATTTCTTCTTCTTGAATGAACACTGTCATTTTAAATTACCATTTTTTAACTTTTACAAAAACTTTATTGAGAAGTTCATACATGCATATAAGGTGTTTTGATAAATCCATGCCCACTCCCTCCCCTCCAACACCTCCCATATCTCCCCATCACTTTTTTCTTTTTTTTCTTCTTTCATTTATTTATTTTTATGGGGCTTTTGGCTACTCTAACATTCCCCCCTCTGAAGAGGTAACCCTAAAATCTTTTAAGAATTAGATACAAACTCCAAAATTCTTTCGACGTTTTTGGCCTTTGGAACAGAGTATGTTGCTAAGAGGCCCAAGGACATTTTGGCTTTTAGCCAAGAAACTGGCTACTTTTCTTTGAGGTCTTTTTACCCCAACTGCCTAGCCAATTCCTACCTCCTGGTCTTACCATGCCATTCTCTCAAAGAGCTTCAGTATCTCAGTTGCACAGAGTGGGCTTCGGGCTGCTTTCTGGGGCCAAGAGTGTATGTGTGAAGCCACCCACCATTTCTCAGGCCCTGGCAGGGCAAACTGGGCATACTAGGTTACCTGGATATGTCCTGAGGTGATGGGAGAGTGGGCAGGAGCAGCTAGCTGCTTCTTGAGGCTGTGAGATGGCATCTTGGTAGCTTCCAGAGGAATCTGCCAGCTGATCCACTTGGTGGGGGGAGGCTGCCGAGCAGTGTTCTGGATCCTTAGAAAGGCAGGAGGTGTCACCTGGCTGCTGCTTCAGGCTGCTGGAGGTGGGCTGAGCCTCCTGGCTACTTCAAAGAGTTGCAGAGTGGAGAATGAGACTGCTGAAGAGCTACTCCCCACCTCCTGGCTGGTTCATGGGGCTTTCTAACATGTTAAGCATGCTTTATCTGTGCTTTCCCGGAGCTTAGTTGGATTATATCTGTCTTCTGTGTAGCCGACGATGACCTTCAGCTTCTGATCTTTCTGCCTCCGCCTCCCACGTGCTGGGATCGCAAGTGTGCACAACCACGCTCAGTTGGTTTATAGGGTACTGAGGACCGAACCTTCGGCTTTATGCATGCTAAACAAGCATTCTACCAACTGAGCTACGTAGTCAGCACTTCTTCCCCTTCCTTTTTTTTGAGACAGGGTCTCATGTATCCCAGGGTGCCCTGGAACTCACTATATAGCCAGGGATGTTAACGTCTAGATTTATCATTTTATGAGGCACGCATTACTCTAAAACATATATCTAACTGCTGATGCCTGGGCTATTCATCTTACACTAATTATGTAGAAAATTTTGTTTCCTCAAAATCTCTAATATTCTAGTTGCTCAAATTACACAGAAGTTAGTCCGTCAGCTCCTTGTGGCTTTTATTGTATCTGTTTTAAATTTGTAACGTAAAGCTTGAGACCTGCCGCTTTTTGGTAATGTCGTTTTGATCCTAGAAAGTGGCCGCGGATAAGGGCACGCTGCTTAAGAGTTGATTTAAAGCCAGCCTAGCCAGGAAGAGCGATAGAAAAAGCATGAGAATGAGGTAAAGGACCAGGAGGAGTGAGAGTAAGGGAATGCCCCGGGGTATAAAGTGACTGAGCAGAGGCAAAACGTCACACGTCTTAAGGTTGAGTGGGCCTCTAAGAGTACAGTTAGAGTGGAGTGGACCCTCGTTAGCAGTGGCTTCTGAGGAGGCCACTTCACACAGACTCAATGTACCGTGGGCTGTGGTTGCTCTACAAGCAGCAGGACTACTTGATGTCAGTGCTTCTCAACTTTCATTATAACTCCGTCACCTGTCCAGGAAGCTCTTTAGACAACTTTCTTTTCTCATTATTTCTTCCCTGGATATTTTAATACCGTAAATACATAGCATATCTCTTTATGTACCGTATGTCTATATGTAGTGTGGATTTTGATTAAGATGAACTGGGACCTCAGAACCAGTTTTTATCTGTTTTACCTCCATCACTTCCATTACCTAGGAGTGATGGAACCCCTATTAAGAATACTAGATGCGAATATAAACACGGCTTTTGGCAACAGAGTACAACTAGTTGAAAAGGTAATGTTTCTTTAATCATATGGGTCAGTGATGTGGGGGGAATTCTTGGTGTTAAGCTATCCTAGTTCAAGTGTGCTTAAGTTAGTAAATCAACTTCTGTTTTGACTAATGACTCTGGGAAATGAGACATAGTCATTTATTTGATGATGTCCTTGTGGAAGAAATACAGAAGTTTGGACCAGGTGACAGACAGTGCAGTTGTTCAAGTGTGTAGATCAGACTGAAAATTAGTCGAGTAAGGCCAGTCCCTTCTGTAATTTTAGTGACATATCATATGATTGCTTTCACTTCTGTGTGTTCTAGACATTCATTAAAACTTGAGAAAATATCAGATTTACAAAAGTCGATGGTGAGAGAAACGGTAGTTAGACTAGTTGATACTCCATCTCCAAGAAATATTGGCATACTAAAATAAGGATGGAAATACATATTGTCGCTTGGTCTCAGAAGTGGAGAGTACAGCACACAGAAAATGGATCCTAGCAATCTCAAGTACAGAAAAATCTCTGGGATTTTAGGTTACTAATATTGGTGGGAGTGTTTTCAGGATGGTGTTAATGGCATTTAATTAGTGTCTTTAGAATCCAGATTGCAGGTTAAGTCACAACCTAAAATAATTATACCAAGAGTACACTTCGAGTCTTAAAAAATAACTCTGTGAATGTGATGAGTCGCATACTTTGTGTGTGTCTACACTGTAGTTGTTTTGGGGCAGTGTTCCGTGAATTCTCTTAAGTGGATGTGGACGGTCTGGATGTCCTTTGGGAAGATACACATTTATCTTCACTAGTAAGAATGAATTACTTTCTGCAAGGATATTCATAAGGAGATAGCAATAATACGCATAGGCATTTTCAAATGATTAAAGGTGGTGCATTTTCTAAAATAATAATCACCAAATTATAGCCCCTAAGGTGATCCTACCGGCAGCCTCATTCTGAGCTGTTTCTTTTCTACATTTTGAGAGGCTGTAAAATAAAAACAAACAAAACAATACAAAAGAATATGCTGTAGAGACCCTATTTGGTTTTCAGCGCCTAAAATACTCTGTCATTTTACAAAAAAAAAAAAAAGTTTTTCCAACTCTTAGTAAAATGTTGGACTAATGACTGAATAGATAACACTTTAAGATTTTTTTCAACCAAAAATTTAAGTCCAAAGACACAAAACAACATGAATAGTGAAGTACGTATAGACATTTTCATGATTTTATTAAGAATTAAATAGGCTTATTCAATACAAGAATTCAAAGTCTTCTGAAAAATAGCAGTTATGATGAATTATTTAAGCAAAAGGAAGAGAGCTGTTAACTCAGGACTTCAGAAGAATATAGGGTTAATGATTGTGGCAATGATAGCTTACTCAAATTTAACTTTTATCTCCTTGAGCACAGTGATTGCTGTACTGAATAGTTAGGTAGCCAGGAAGGCTGCTGGGAAGAGGCAGAAAAAGACAAGTCTGGGACTAAGAAGTCACCACTGATAGCCTAGAAAGAGAATCAACAGTTAACAGTCAGTAATTATCTGAATACTGAAGGTGTATGCTTTGCTTTTTATGAGCCGTTTTTTTAAGCATAATCTAACCCCAAGGCCAATAAACTCTCTGAAGTACTGTCCACAGAAGTGGCTTTTCAGTAGGGGAAGCACTCCACCCCAAAGGGCCACTGGTTTAAGATGAGGCTGGACGGAGTAGAGAGGGGAGGACGTCTGCTGATACTTAATTTTTCTTGCATTTTCAGTGACTTGTGATTTTGGATCTGAATTTCCTTTTTTGTGGCAATAAGTACTTGATGGTTAATACACGTTACTGTAGTGCTTTTATTCTGAAAATTCTTTATGGACTACTCATTACAGGTTACAGAAATTAATGAAATAATCTGTGAAGCGGTTCCTTTTACTCTCGCCTTCCCAGTTCCCTTTCAGATTTCTAAGCTGTCGTCGACATCTACAGTCAAAGGGGCTGCACTTTGTGTTTAGACGTTCGTTAATGGCTTATAACCAAATGATTTTTTTTCTTTTTATAGATGATCCTTTGGGATTGGGACTTAAAGCAGTGGTATAAACCTCATTACCAGGTAAGTATAAATGATGAGAGTGTCTGTGATGAAAGCATTGCTCTTTAGAATAAAGTTAAGTTCACAGGATTTCTGAGTAACAACATTTTCCTTAACTTAGCTAAGTTAACCAGAACCTTCATTGAAGTAGATTGAAAAAAAAAACAACTTATTTAATGTAAGGGAAAAAGAAAATAAAAACCAAATTCATATAAGTAGTTATTTTAAGTGTTGCTAATAAAATCTTGGCTTAGAATAAGCTAGTATGTCTATATGAAGCCTGAGAGTTCTTTTCTGTTGTGTGGAATACTGATGTACTGAGGGAGAGAAACAGATTCCAGGCCATGTGCGAAACAATCCAAAGCAGTTGGCAAAACATTTTATTAGGGAAGCAAAAGTGCTCTACTTTCTTTTTCTGAAAAAATTCGTATTGAATTTTAACATACACACACACACATATAAAATTGTACTGCTCAGTGAATGTTCATATAAACGTCCCATGTAACTAGTGACCATATGAAGAAACAGAACATTACCAGCATCTTAGAAGCCTCTCTTCTGTCTCTTTCCTGTCCTTATTATACCCCTAAAGATAATCCCTACCATGACTTGTAGTGATTGAAATTTTTCTAATTTCTGTACTTTATATATACATATATGCATGAAAATGGAAATAATGTATACTTTAAGAGGGTTTTCTATCATATAAGTGATATATGTCAATATCAGGAAAATAAAAATATGAGGAGAAAATAACTTGAAAAAGCATGCTGTTATATATTATCGTAACCGCTAATTTTTTCTTTATGTGGGTCTTTTCCCACTGCAAATATGCATTTTTGTATAGTCTAGTCTATAAAACTGATTATATTTCCTGCCTTTATGAAACATGATTTTTCACATTAATAGAGAAATATTAGTAAATATTTACTTACTTATGTACAGGTATGTTACCTCTGTATTAGCTTTATTTCACTGATTGTCTCAACATCAAGTTTTGAAAAATGAATGTCCCTTTGAATGGCTTACTTTTGTTTTTAAACTGTGCATGCAATAGCCACAACAGACCCTAAGAATAAAATGCCCTCCAGACTTCAGTAAGCCAAATTATGCGGCTACTATACTCAGATAAGTTTAGTGGGAATGCCACACCTGTCCAGAAGTGAGTTGGATCTTTGACCAGCTCCATAGTGGGCTTTATCCATATTCATAATGATCCTCAGTTTTCAATGAAAAGAGAATCTAAATTACTGGTAAAATCTAAAAATAAATGAACAGTAATGGTCAGAACCATGGGCTTGTCAGACAGAGTGCCGGACGGCATTAGATAGCTCTGCTCTTTTTGCCTTTTTTTCTCTTTTCTTTTTTTAATTTTTAAAAAATATTTTGCTTATTATGTTTATTTTATGTGTACAAGTGTGCTGCCTGCATGTATGTAAGTGCACCTTTGTTGTGCAATGCCTGTGGTGGTCAGAAGAGAGCCTCAAATTCCCCTGGAACTGGAGTCACAGACAGTTGTTAGCCATCATGTGGGTGCTGGGAATCAAATCCAGGTCCTCTAGTCCCCTCTTTTCCTCTCTGATAACTCTTATTTGTTTATTTCTTAACAGTGTAACATTATTCTGTAAAAGTGCACATCCCAGGCTGGAGTGGTTAAGAGCACTGCCCGCTCTTCCAGAGCACCTGAGCTCTGTCCCCAGCACACACATGGCAGCTCACAACTGGCTATAACTCCAGTTCCAGTGGCTCCCATGCCCTCTTCTGGTCCTCACAGGCACCAGGCACATGTAGTGCACTTACATGCATTTAGGCAAAATACTTGTACGCAGAAAATAAAAATAGAATATTAAAGTGCACATCTCAAAAATGCACGACTTGCTGCATTTCCGTACAGTGAAGAATTCAGCATTCCATTTCCTGTTATGCCCCTGTCTAGTTTCCCACTTCGCTCTGGGGTTATATCAATCCTGACTTCTGCTATTACAACCTAGTTTTTCCTCTCTTTGAATTGTCCATAAATGGAAATATTATATATATATATATTTCTTTTTCAGTTGTGAGATTAGTTATTATTGCATATAACTAATCTATTCAGCTGTATTCTACTGAATGATTATATCACAAAGTACTTATTCATTGTACAGGTATGCATTTGTTTCATGTTCAGTTTTTTTGTCATTGCTGAGCAGTCTTTTGTTGGCTGTATAACTTGGAGTGGATTGCTAGCACGTACATGTATATTTTGACTTTTAGTTGATAGTGCCAGACCTTTTCCAGAGATTATTGAAATTTTTACTTAACAATCGGCAGTATATGAGAGTTTTGAATGTTTCACATCCTCATCAACACTTGGTAATAAATAATCCTGATAACTGTGTAAAGGTCTTGTAGCTTAAATGTTTGCATTTATTGATGACTCATCAGGTGGAGGGCTGCAGAGTTTCATATGCTAGTCGGTTCCCATAGATCCTCTGATCAAGTCTTTTATTCAGTTTTCTGCTTTTACTTATCATTTAGTGGGAGTTCTTTTTGTATTCTAGACATGAAGACATACTTGTATATTTATATACATGTATATGCATTATATAAGTATCTACTGTATGTTTAAGAAAGTTTTCCCAATCTGTGGCTTGTGGTTTCTTTTTCTTTTTTTAAAGATTTATTTATTCTTTAAGCCTTTTGTATGCGTGTAATGTGTTTCGATCAAATTTACCCTTTAGGTCCTCTCTGTAACTCTTCTCAGAACCCCCCTACCACATCTTCCTTCAACTTTAGGTAATCTTTTTTTTTTAAAGTTATTGAGTCCAGTTAATGCTGCCAACATGTTCCTAGGTGTAGTGCCTTCCATGGAGCATGGACAACTTATCTTGATAAAACAGATACTCCTCCCCCAGTAGCCGTCAACTGCCAGTAGCTCGTCAGCCATGGGTAGGGTTTCATGAGCCATTCCCTCATCTGTGCTGGAATTGCCTGGCTTGACCTTATGCAGGTCCTTTGAATGTAGTAGCTACAGTCATTTGAGTTAATGAGTGTAACAGCCTGGTTGTGTCCAGAAAACACTGTTTCACAGCGATCCTTCACTTCTGGCTCTTAAAATCTTTCTGCCCCTTCTTCCTCGATGATCCATAAGCCTCGGTGGACTAGAGTGTGATACAGATGTCCCATTTAGGGCTGAACACACCACAATCTCTTATTCTCTGCACTTTGACATGTGCACCTTGGTGTTAAGCACCAGTACTGCAAACCGATGAGGGCTGAGAGCAGTGCTGATCTACAACTATGGTGATAATTATATATGAGCAGGGCAGTTTGAGCCTCTGCTCATTAGAAACTTACCAGCCCTTGGTTCTCCTCTAGGGCCTGGGACCTATCGTTGCCCAGGCACTTGGCTCAGCTAACAGTACCAGGTATTGAGTTCTACCTTGTGGATTTGGCCTCAAATCCAGTCACCAAGCAGTTGGTACCCCCAGAATATTTGTGCCACTATTGCACCAATGGGCATATCTTGCCAGGCCGGTCATTATCGTACCTCAGGGGGTTCACAGTCGATTAAGACAGCAGGGAGGAGGCTTCCAAGTCACTGTCAGGCCTGGTTTCTCCATGTCTCCATGTGTGGTGTCTTCAGCAATAGGATTAAATTACTTAGGTATTGTGAATGTGTTCTTTACAATTTTAAATTGTGTAACAAATGCCTAATTTCCTCTTTTGTTTTCTAGAATTCTGGAGGTGGAAATGGAGTTGACCTTTCAGTGTTAAATGAAGCTCGCAACATGGTGTCCGATCTTCTGATTGACCCCAGCCTTCCCCCGCAAGTCATTTCTTCCCTACGCAGTATCAGTAGCTTGATGGGTGCTTTCTCAGGCTCCTGTAGGCCAAAGCTTAATCCTCTCACACCATTTCCTGGATTTTACCCCTGCTCTGAAATAGAAGATCCAGCTGAGAAAGAGCGGAAACTTCACAAGGTTAGAATGCAGTAACCTGCCAGCCCTGTTTAAGTAGTTCACTTAAGTGACATGGTCAGAGGAAAACCATTCCTCTAAGTGTTGTATAATACACACTTTCGCTTTCAGGGCTCAGCTCCTTTGACATTTCATCATCTTGTATGGGATTATAGAAGCAGTTACAAATGCAAATAGTTTTGCATGCATGCTCACTTTTCCATTAAGTTTTTTTCCCCTCGTGCTGGGGATGTATTGGGCACATGTTATACTTACCACAGTTTTTATTTTAAATAGCATTGCTGTATTTAGCAGTTACAATTCACATGGTTGGCAGGCATGATCATTTCTACTGTTGGTAAGAAGTACAGGGGACAAAAGGCAAATTCAGTTCCTGGCCTGAGTGGTTTGTATGGCAGGTCATCAATCTGTTTCATTTCATAGAACCCAGGAATTATTCTTCCTGAATCAAGAACAAATAAACAGTCATAATAAGATAATAGTACTTAATATTTCCTATATTTTTTAAACCGTGCCCACCTTTTTTACCCACTGGCATTTTTCATGGCTCAGATGGCACTGATGTGGCCATAAATTGATATGGAATTAATTTTTCTTGGTACTCCAAAATAAGATTTACTTTAGAAACACGTGCGGTTCTAAGTAGATATACATTACGCGTGTTCATAGTTCTTTCATCTGTTGTATTATTGGCATCTTCACTAATAGCTAAAATCATAAAACTTTAAAGCTAGAGAATACTTTAGGGAGTGTCTTAGTTCAACTCATTCTACAGCTAAGGGAACTAACCAGGCAAAGATGAAATTCAAATCCATTAATTTTGTTAATTGAAGTAGTTTAGACAGAAAGTAGGAAAAGGCAAATTCAGGTTTTGAGGGACTTTTGATCAGTTAATTTGATTTTTCTCAGATCTCAGCATTAGGGTTTAGAGATACAGAAATATTAAGCAAGAATAGTTAGGGCCAAATGATTTGTGGGACTTGAAAACTATTGCTCATCTGGATCATAGGTGGTTAGATGATGGTTTTATATTTTAAAAGATGATCTATTAGTGCCTGTATTGGTCAGAGCTTATGTGAATACCCTTTAGTGTGCCACCTCATAAGAGACACTAATCACAGGCACCCAAAGGGGATAACTATCAGTAACCAACAATAGGACTCTAATACATTCTTCACCAAGTTCTCATCCGGTGTCTGTTCACTTTCCATTTACGTTGATTGCTCTGAGATGGTAATTTTCTTTATAGATCATAATTCTTAAAAAAAAACCTTATTCCTAAACTGGGTGTGGTTGTGCAGTCCTGTAAGTGCAGTAGAGGGTGGTGCATTTGAGGCCAGCCAGGCTACATACCAAGACGTTGCCCCCAAAATATAAAAAGGAAAATAATTATAATCATAAAAGTCAGTATTGTGTTGCTATATTTAGTGTGTAGAAAAGTTTTCTTGTACATTTTAGAAACATTTTAAAATGGTATTAATTCAGCAGGATGTCTAGACAGCTCATTTCCTAAATATTGTAGTTAATTACGGCAATTGTGGGTGCGAGAATCTGCTCATATGAGGAAGTCACGTGAGAGCCAGGAAGGAACTTTCATTCCTCTTGTGTTCTTTTAATTACTCATTAGAATTCCGTGTCTAATTTGTCTCTGACTTTGGAGAACTTAAAGCCTGATGTACTTAAAAGTACCACAAATCTGTGAAAAGATAATTAGGAAACAAAAAGAAATAGGAATAGATAATTTAATAGAAATATCTTATACATGTGTTAAGTACTATGACATAAGTCACAGGCTGTTTATGTGACATGTAGAACTGTTTCACTGTTATGGCTTAAGTATTTGGATCTTTACAAAATCAGTATCCCTGGGAAAATTTATGTATAATATGATTATTTATCTTTCTGAAATTATTGAAGTATCTGCTGATAGGGGAAATTCATAAAAGCAAAGATTATATTAGGTATATGTTGGTGAAACAGTTATTCACAATAATAAAAAATGTGTTACTCTCTTTAATTGAATCATTTGGATCAGTTGAGAATTTAGTAAAAAATTATTAAAATAATGTGTAAGATGCTCTGTACTAAATTTATTATTAATCTAAAAAGTACCTTAGAGCCTTGGAATTTTTCCACACTAACTACAATGTATTTTCGATAACTTCTGCTGAAAATATGACTGTTAAGATACAGTCCTGGTCATCCTGGATCCTAAGCTTATCCTCTGAAGTTGGTTTTCAGCGTCCATCATACATACCCATTTTTGAAAGCTCTGTGTTTTTCTTTCTCTTGAAACTGGGAGTCAAATTTGAAAATGAAAAAAAAAGTATTCTTCAAAGCATTCAGGAACTTTTTAGTAAGAAAAAAATAAATAGAAAAGAAATATGGAATATGAAAATTGGAATAAACAGATGAAATTTTCTGTTTTACCTATACATGCTAAAATACTTTATATTGATGTTTTCATGTGTCATTATTATACATAAATTAAAGGATGTTAATTTTAATTATTTTTGAATTTTTTTAACAGGGACTGAGTAGCAGGAATAGTCTCCCGACTCCGCAGCTGAGGAGGACCTCAGGAACTTCAGGGTTGCCCCCTCCTGAGCACTCTACAAGGTGGGAACACAGTAATGGCAAAAGGCCACACCAAGAATTTGGCATTTCAAGGTAATATCTCAAGAGCCTCTTAGACAAATCTAAATAAAGCATCCACCTTCTTTTGATAAATAAAGTTTGAAATAGTTTTAAAACCAGAAAAGGATTGCTGTATTTTTGGTGTAGGACAGAATAGGTAGTGATTATTAAAGATGGTAAAGCCTGGAGAGCCCCAAAGGTTGGGACCTCTAGCCAGTGTTGCAGCTCGTGCCGCCACAAGCTCAGGGATGAGGCAGAGGGGTCAGAAGTCAATCTCCGGCGTACTGTGCTTGTTCACTGCTGAAGGGTGACAGGCTTCTCAAGAGACAGTAGCATTTAAAGATTTTGGATAACTCATTTCATGGGCAAGCTTTAGTGGAGGGAAGAATTGTTCATCAGCTAAAGTGAGGAAAAGTCATAGGATTCCAGGAATGGGTGGACTTCTCTTCAGAATAGGGTGCTTCCATTTCTGTCCTTATATGGGGCTTTCCAACGTTGGCATGATACCAGACACACGAGGGCAGACAATTTGGGTTTGTGTCTTGTTTTATTAAGCCTTTCTAGTCTTACTCAGCAGTAATACGCATAATCAAGACACGAATTCTTAAAAAGAAAATAACAAACCTTTCCTCAAAACTTAGGTGAGTTGGGTACAGAGCATGTTGGAGCCTTAAAGACATGTCAGTGAAATGGTTCAGGGAAACTAAAATCAGTTTAGAGCATGTCTCCCTTGCCTCCAGCTGAGAATCAAACCTAGAGCCTTGCATCATGCTAGGCAGGCGCTCTGCTAGCATGCTGCAGCTCCAGCTGGGACAGCATTCAAGTTTGTGGAGGCGGTCAGCAGTCCTCTGTGTAACATGCAACGGTCATCAGCAGTTACTGACTTGTAGAAGGAAGAGCCTGTTCCCGGGGCTCTGGTAGCAAGACTGTTTCAAATCCTGTTCCTGTTCAAGGCTGAGACTACTCACATGTTCTATAACCTGTTCAGAATTTGCTTGAAACTAAGTTGTGCTAACATCAGTAACGGCAATTAAGCAAGACCGGGGAGATTCAGGAGCTAAAATTTTCTGAATATAAGTAGCGTTTTCTCTAACAAAGAATCTAATATTTTGTCTTTTGAAAGACATAAAAGATACTGATCTCTTGTGTGGGTAAACACTTCTCTTTAGTTGGTTATCTGGGTTAGTAGAACTGGAGTTGTGGAGGTTCTGAGGTAAGCCAGCCACTCTTCCCTGTTTTGCTTTGTTTACTTTGAGCTGTGGAGTTACGCATTGGGAACAGTAGATGGCAGGGTTGGAACATAGCCGTTCATGTGTTAACATTTCTGTTAATTTATATGCAAAGTATAATCAGATAATTATAATTTCCACATAGTTTTATGGTTTATTAAGTTGACTTTTATAGTAAGTCTGAAGAGTTGGTTTCCTTTTTTATAAAAATTTAGTGATCAGTAGCATAGGAGTGGATTAAGGTATAAGCAGTAAGGTACAGAAAAATGAGAAATGGCCTTAATTTTGTCTAGCGCTTAAAGATGATAGTCTTTCTTTTAAAATGGAAGTAGAATGTGGGAGATGGTGAAGATGTCTTCACCAGAGGAAGCATTATCTTGGAAACAGTGCTGAGTTTGAAAAGCAAGGATGAAACGATTCCATTTTACTTTCCCTCACTTGCATAACAATGTATTTGCAGAAAAAAAACAAAAACTGACATACTGAATTCAAGCTGGTTCTATCTTGCTGCTACCTCAGATGATTGCCTTTGATGTAGAAATGTGGTCCAAAGAAATCTTAATCTTTAACTGGGAGAAGTGTTCATTATGTAGGCAGATCCCGCAGAGTCACTGAACTCCCCTTCAAGCACACTCACATGCTTCATAAAAGATTTAGAAATTTGACCAAAAAGGTCACTAGTGTTCTGATGTATGCCTCCTTTATAGAGACGTCTACCTTAACTGTAATTTTTCTAGCATGCAGAACCTAGAGCCTCTTGCCAATAGATTCCCAAATGTTTTCAAACATAGTTGGCCTGTCATAGGCATCTGTGAAACATTTACAATAACCGTTTTCCAATACAGGTATGTAGACTGTGCTGTACAATGGAAATTTATGCAGAGAGAGAAATATTTTATAGCTGCACTGTCTAAACTGTCTTTCTTAGTGACATGTGAATATTGAACATTTGAACTGTGTCCAATATGACTAAATGCTTGAATTTTAAATTTGATTGAATTCTAGAGAATTTAACTCAAAAGCCATTTGTGACTACCGCATAGGCCTGTGGTCTGTGGCATCTCTAGCAGATAGTGAGTTCAGCTCTAGTTCTTTAATACACAGTGATATTTTTATTCAGGAAACTTTAGGCTTTTGGTAACAAAAGTCTAATCAACTTGCAAGTTTGGCTTCGTCTTGATTTTATTCCAGGATTCTCTTATCTTAGGGTTTTGGGTCTTGATTTGAACTCAGCTTTGAGTCTGATTGCAGATTCCCTGCACATGATTAACAGGATTTCCGGATCAAACCTCTTGTCCCCTGAACATGCCTGAAACCAGATTTCTCTTCCCTCAGCTGTTTGTTAATCTGTGATTACTGCTCGGCGTTTGTTTCTTGGTCTGATGCTGTCTTCCTCTAGCTCAGTGATTGCTCATAAAATTAATTTACCCAGAATCCTTGGTGTTTGTACCCTGTGGTCCCACAGATAACAGTCTGTCTCTGTCATTTCTTGCTCTCTTTTGTCTTCATCACTTTCCTCACTACTTAATGGTTTCGTTGCAGTTACTTGGGCTATTAAATCAACCTCCTCTGGACTGCCAATCCCCAGTGGCCTTCACCACCCATTTCCTCCTCTACCTCCCTTCACAAACCTTCCTTAGCCAAAGCTTTGATTGCATGGTTTTCTAGTCAAGTTTTGGGACACATGCCTGTAGAATGATTCCTAAAGTCTTCATCTGCACCTTGAAATTCTGTTATGACCTCATGGCAAACCTGCAGCCTGGAAAGGACGAATGACCAGCAGGGCGGTCTTTCAAAGAACGAAGGTGGCCTGAGGCCCTGGGCTCAGCGTCTGGAACTGAAAAACAAAACAGACAAAGGCAAAGCTGTTGCTTATTCGAAGAATGAACGTTGGAAAATGATGTGGAAGTCTAAGAGAAAACGATAAGCACGTAACTGGCTTCAGACTTTCCCTTGAAGTCTTCTAATAATCATTAGTTTATTTGAAAATGAAACTGAATTAAAATAACTGAACGGTCAACAAATGCTGTGTTTTCTTGAGACTGGCAGCCTTGTTCTATAAGGAAAAGTAATCTCTTCAACTTCTGAATTTCCCCAACTTCTTTTTTTTTTTTTTTGCCTATTTTATGGAACTTTTCACTTTTTAGCCTTTTTAAAAAACCCATCAGTACTGAGGTCTGTTTAATTGCAGTGAAGAGTTTGTGGTTGCATTAAGACGGACCATTGAAGATAGATGACTGCTTAACAAGTGCCCTGTAGGGGTATGACATCCATATTGGATCATGGTTCTGATTATGTGAAGAAAAAGAATATTCACTAAAAAATGGAGAGCAGGAAAGATCTATTATCTGCTAACTGTAGATGGGAACTTAGAGTCTACACCCAGTAATCGCTGAACACGTCTCTCAAGCTCTGTGAATCTGGATATGAGAAAGACACAGACCCAAAGGAACTTACAAATCAATGAGAGAACTGAATATGTAGAAGTTTAGGGGAGAGTTTAGTGGTTTAAACACTTGCCTTGCAAGCATATGGACCTGAGTTGGGATTCTCAGCATCTTTATAAATGCTGGATGGATGTGGTGACCTGCTATAATTCCAGCACTCAGAAGGAAGAAACAGGGCATCCCCAGAGCAAGCTAACTAGCTAGACTAGTCCTTTTGACTGGCTGTGGTTGATTAGAAAGACCCTAAGTAGGGTGGAGGGCAGTGAAGACTCCTGACACATGTCTCCGGCCTCCACATGAATGCCTACACACATGCATGTATACGTACCTGCACACACATAGGTTGACACACATTACACATGGGCTGACACATCATACATGGGAAAACACACACACACACACACACACACATATCTTTAAGCAAGTTAAGTTTGGTGGTGCATGCCTTTAATCAGGTGGATCTGTGTGAGATCAAGGTGCCCAGAGATTTTCAGGTCAATTGTGGCTACAGGGAGACCCTGCCTCAAACAACACAACAAAAATATAAAGCCTTAAAATTATGAATAATTATGGGAAAATTTTTATGATAGAGACATGGGAATAATATGTTAACATTTTATGATCGAGGCATAAATAAAGACCTCTAAGGACAAACCTGGGTCATCTTTGAGTAACTGGGGTGTGAAAGCACAGGAAAGATAGAAAGGTTTGGGGAGGAGCTTATTGAGAACTTAGCCTAACCTAAAAAGTTGGATGAAAGTAAGCAAAGAATTTAGTTCTGTGGCCTGTTCAGTTACTGTGAAGAGTTTGTGGATCAATGGAACTTTGAGGATAAATGGTGGCTTAGGAGGTATCTTGCTGGAGTGACATTCATTTTGTCTTTGAGCTTTGGCAGAATGTTCATGTCTGTAGGCAAGCCAGAAAAAAAATAGACATTTATGTGTTTCATATGCCTATGGCACCAGGACAGAAATTTTCTTATCTGTTAATTTACTTTGGAACAGATATTAAATGGTTTGTTTTATTTTTTTTTATGTTAGTGTACTGTAATTACCCAAGTTTTCATTTATTTTTAAAAGCCCTAGAAACTGTAGTGAATATTTCAGTTATATAAAACGACTGGGTTAATGATGATGAAAAGCTGTACTTTAGACCAGGGGTTCTCAGAGAAGGTCCTGAATCAGCAAAACTGCATCATCCAAAAACTTGTTAAAACAGCATATCACCTGACCTGTCCCAGACCGACTGGGGTGAAGACCCTAGGGATAGACCTCCAGTCTGTGGGTCCAGGCGATGATTTACTTTGGGGAGGATCAGTAAATTGCACCTGGTGAACCTAACCTGGTTCCTACTCTGTTTTGTGAAGAGCGTTTGTGGAAACACAGCCACACCAGCTTATTGCCGCTCGCGGATGCTTTCTTGCTACTGTGGTAGCATCGAGAAATTGCATCTGAGACACTGTGAACTGAAAAACTGAAAGCATTTATTTTGTGCTTTAACAGAAGGTTCACCGGCTCTGCTTTAGGCCTTGGGCGTTAGGCTGAGGCCTAATGTCAGAAGTGTATAAGCAGAAATTTGCTAATTGAATTAATGACCAAAAGGAGAAAAGGGCAATTTTTATGATTTAACAGTTCTTCTCCTTTTTTAGTCACGGATGCTACCTAAATGGGCCTTTTAGTTCAAATCTCCTGGCAGTTCCAAAGCAGAGGTCATCGTCTGTGTCACTGACTCATCATGTAGGTCTGAGAAGAGCTGGTAAGAAATCATTCTTTCAAAAACACATTAAAATATTTTATTTAATTTTGAACATCAATGTACCATATAGTCACTAGCAATTAAAATAGAGAATAAAGAATTATTTTACTAACTTAAGTACTTGCAGATCTAGAACAAGGGAAATTTTTCAAGGTGAGTATTTTTTTTTTTGTAGAATGATAATTGTGGAAAACAATATAGTTCAGGAATAGAAAATAACCCTTCTTATATCCTGACAAGTCATTTTAACAGATTTAAAAAACACACACATACACACAAACCCCTAAAGATTAGAGATAGGGAGCTAGCTCACTCAGGACCTGAGTTCAGTCCCCAGGTATTGCACTAGGGAAGCAAAGGCAGAAGGATCATAGTCTCCCTGCTTAGCCTGCTTGGCTGTTTGCAGGTCAGTTAGAGACACTGTCCCCGACCCCCCAAACGGAATTTCCTGAACAGCACTGGAGATTGTCCTTTGACCTCCACATGAATGTATATACACACACACACACCCCAAATTTAAAAAAAAAAACAAAAACAAAAAACTCCTAAGATTAGAATTGTTCAGAACTTCTTGGCTGGAAGATATTTTGAAAATATAACATAGTGAGCTGGATGTGATGGCATACGTCTTTAATCATAGCACGTTTGAGCAAGAGGCAGGTGGAACTCTGTGCGATTGAGGCCAGTCAGGTCTACATATGAGTTCTAGGACAGCTGAGGCTGTAGACAGACCCTTTGTCAATGTCCCAAATATATATATATAACAGTAGCATCAAAGAATAGCAACATTCTTGAATTGTACAGGTTTAGTGGGATCAATGGCCTTAAAATTCTTTTATGCACATTAAGATGTATTATGATGAGGCAGTAACATGTTATTGGAAATCAAGAGAAACAGGCACTAGAGGGAGAGCTGCATGTTATATTGACACTGGATTTAATAGTCCTTAGAATAAGTGTTTCGAAGGAACCCAAAGGGAGATGGTGGAAATATATAGAAGCTTTGAACGTAGAACTGGAAGAGACAGAAAAGAATGGAACATCTAGAACTGAAAAGTGTATTCCTTTAAATTAATAGCTTTAGGGGACATGGATGCAGCTCAGTGGTGAATTATTTGCCAAGCATGTACAAGGTCCCAAGTTCAAGTAAATAGCTAAATAAAAGCTTATTGAATGTTTAATAGTAGATTGGGTTCAACAGAAGACAAAAGTAGTGACCCATAAGAGAGAAATAAAAAAACATTCAAACTGAATTACAAAGAGAAAAAAATGAAAATAAATAATAGAAAAAATGTACAAGATGTGGAACAGCATCCAAAGTTCAAATATATGTATGAATAAAATTATAAAGGGAAAAAAAGAATAAGATAGAATGATTTTCTAAAGTCAATGAAACAGGTTCATGACTTGACTCTAAGAGGCTAAATACAGAGCAAAAAAGACCCCCTCGGATTTATCAGGTTCCTGAATTTCATAAAGGTAAAGTTTCCAAAGGAATTAGAAAAGGATTATATTCAAAGAGAAGGTAATAGTCCAGTGATTTCAGTAGCAGCTATGGGAGCCAAAGACAGCAGAATGATGCACATTGAAAACCAGAAGTGCCAGTGTCGACTTCTTTAATAAAATAACACTGAAGAATTAGTGATAGAGAATCTTTTTCACTCTCCTCAACACACATACGTGCACACATGATGGCTATGTTAATGTTTGTGATAACCATTTCATAGTATGTAGGATATATAAATCAGATCCTTGGTTTGTATACCTTGAATTTTTTTTGTTATACCTCCATACAGTTGAACAAAAAGATAAGTAGAAAGTGATTTCCTTAAACATCAGAGCTGAAAGTTTGTTGCCTGCAAATCTGCGTTACTGAGATTTTGCAAAGAAAGGTAATTGAGTAGGAGGAAAATAATTTACATTCACGTGTGGAACCACAGAAATAAGTTAAAAGCACACATCAACCTAAGTAAGTAAGTATAGGGAAATACTAATGAGTAAAAATGGTAAATTCAGTGTAGTATTTCATAATTTATATATAGCAACAGTAGTATAAAGGGGCAGACGGGGTAGATGGATTTAAACTTGTAAGGTACTAGCCATGACTGAAAAGAGGGAAAAAGTTATTTTAAGTCAAGTAGCACTTCACAGATGCATATAATACTGACAAAACTAGAGGTGAAGGGGTGTGATCTAAAAATTTGAATAATCCAAAAGAATTCAGAAAAATCAGAGTGAATGACAAAAAAGGAATTGCGAGAGAGCAGATGAAAGACTTAAGCACAGAGGTCCTATAAAAGAGAAGAAAGTTGGAGAGCTCACAGATCCAGTTATTAAAAGGTGCTACAAAGTTGTGGTCATCTAGACTGTGGTGTTGTCATAGGTATCCTCTAATTCAGAGGAATAGAATTAAGAATTCAGAAATAAGCCTTTACATTTAGGATCCAATTATTGTCAGCAAGGAGGCCAAGATAATTTAGTGGATCTGCACATGTGAAAGAATGAACTCAGATCCTACTTCTCAGCAATTGTCTCACGTTGTCTTACAGACTCAATACAGAGCTTTTAAAAAATATTTTTTATTTTTATGTATCTTTTTATTGAGTTTTGGGGCATTTCATATACTAGATCTTAATCAAACTTCGACCCCCCCCCACTATCCCCTCATAACCCCCTCCCTCCACTGAATTTCATGTACGTTAAGGCCTATTCAATCAAGCATTTGTACCTAGATGTCCCCCAGTGCAAGTTCATCCCCTGGTGTCTAGTCAGCCTGTCTAGAGTCTCTCCCTTAAAGCAGATCTACTCTCCCTCACCCTGCACTAATCAGTTGCCAATCGTTCCTAGGCTAAGGTTGGGGCCTGCTGCCCAGTTCCTCAGTTCTATGCTGGGTGTTGTCTGATTGAAACAGCATGGTTCTTGTGCATGTTGTCACCACTGTTGCAAGTTCAGATGAGCAAGTTCCCAGAGACCTGAAAGCCTCTGCTTCCTTATGTTCAGGCACCAACTCTGGCTCTTACAATCTTTCTGCCCCCTCTTCCACAGTGGTTCCTGAGCCGTGGGTGGGTGAGGTTCCGTCTAGGAGTCCTCTCCAAGGACACATACTCTGCAGTCTCTCCTCTGAAAGTTGGCCAGCTGTGGCCTTCTGTGTGCATCGCATTCTGCTGCGTGAGGAAGCTTCACTGGTGATAGTTGAGGGATGTATAGTATTCTCTCTGCCCCCTGTCCCTCTTTGTTCCATGAGCCTTACAGTTCCACTGTAGATGTGTCGCTTAGGACTGGACAGCTCTCAGACGTATATTCTCTGTGTGACCAGTTGCAGAATTCTGTAATAGCCTCCATCTGTTGCAAAAAGAAGCTTCTTTGGTGAGTAGTGTATGGTATACTTGTCTGTAAATATAAGGATTCATATTTAGCATACAGTAAGAAATTACATTTGTCTAGGGATGTTACAGAGATAGGATTTTCTCTCGGATCTATGACCTCTCTAGCCATGTGTTTTGGCTATGTTTACAGTACCACCTGTGAGTTTCTTCTCACTGAGAGGCCTTTAAGTCCAATTAGATAGCTGTTGATTACCCCCCCCCATAAAAGTACCACCATTGCACCAATGGTTTACTGTGCCAGTTGTTGTAGTTATTAAGCTTTACAGCTGGGTTGGACCATTGATTTTCTCCCTTAGCAGCTTGCATTGTATCCTCTTGAACTATGAGAGCTAGTCTTCAGGGAGAAGGCTTCCAGGTTAGTTCCAGCTCAATTGCTCCAAATCCGGTGTCCAAAATAATATCCTGTCTTCAGCAACAGGGTCTTAACTTCAGTTTCTGAGAGCTAATCAAGGGCTGTGGCAATAGCCTGTGTTATTTTGAGGGTCTCTTGGCCTACCCTGACCAACAACTCGTAGGGTGGTTTCTACTGTCTGGCACTGTGTTTCTTGTTATATAGTCTTCAGGTAGACACATGCACTCAAGTTCAGATATTGTATATGTGTTTTTCAGGAGAAGGGGTTGAATTAATTCATTTCCCTCTGCTTTTCACACCATCTAAGCTTAATTTATCTCTCTTCTCTCCCTGTCTCACTTCTCTCCTCCCTCCCCAGTTAAAGTACCCCATTGCCCCCTTGATAATACCTGTCTCCTCTTACCCCCTCTCTTGAGTTCCTTCTTCCACTTTACCTCCATGGTTCCTTGTATGTCCGTCCTTCCTCCCTTCCCAGTTGAATACCCTCATTTTTCCCATCTCCCCCTTGGTAATGTCTGTTCCCTACTGTCCCCCTTCCGCAGGCCCTTTCTTTCCCTTCACCTCCATGCTTCCTTTCCATTTTCCTGGCTCCTGCTGTTGCATCAGGATACGGACTCACATATAAGGGATTGGGGCTGTGATCCACAAATGAGGGAGAACATACGTCGCTTGCTTTTCTGAGTCCATGTTTCATGGAAACATGAAAGCTAATAGTGTTGGTGAAGGTGTGGGGAAGAGCTGTATTATTGCTTATTAGCAATGAAAATTGATGTGGCCATAATGGAAAACCTGAAAAACTAATAACTAGAAGTATCATATGAACAAGAAGTCCCTCTTCTAGAATAACATATCCAAAGAATTCAGCCCCCTAGGAGAGAGATATGCACTTCCATCACCATTGCAGCGTTGTCAATAGCCAAGAGATGCGAACAGCCCAGTGTCCATCGATGGATGAGAAGTTAAAGATAATGTGTGTGTGCGTGTGTGTATTCATTATTGGATCTTTACTTTCAACAAAAGTATGTGCCTTCATTTTGGTTCAAGGAATTCACCAAGGTTTCTGGAATACTTTGAAAGACATGTCCGGAAGCAGTTTTCCTCCGATTTTGTTTGTGTATTATTCTCCACTTTGTTCTAGGCTTGTTGAGTCACCTAATCTCCAAAAGATTGTAACTCTTTCCTCCATTGTAAAACTCAGCACATTTTCAGCATATGTAGGCTTTCATATATTTACTGAATAAGTTGTTAATTCTTGGGTATATCTCTTAAAATGATCTGCCATTGTGTTGGTACAATTTTAGAAACTTGCTTAATATTGAACTTTGTTTTTTTAAAAGAATAAAATCGAATATAATTGTGTTGGAGAAAAATTCAGATACTTTGCTTGTGTGGACAATCAAAGTTTTAGTTTTGTGTTGTTTTACAAAATATGAAAGACAGGTGCTCTGGTTTCTCTTGAGATCGTGGGCTTTTTCAAAATGTAAAAGATAAAGACCAATATGATTTAGGACAGTTTGTGCTGTACAGAATGTACATTGTAGGAACACTGTCAGTATTTACCCAGTATGTGCTCTCACAGCAGAGGCTGTTTAGTCAGTAGTCATTGATGATGACAGCTGTTGCTTAAATTCCTAGACTGCCTTGAAGCCCAGCATAAAAATTTATTATTTAATTGCTAATACTTTCTTTTAGGAGAAAAAGGCTCTTTATAAAAACTCAAAACGTGTATAGTGAACACATACACACAAATGCACACTTATTTATATATTCTCTCTCTCATTTTTCACAGGCGCTTTACCCAGCCTGAGTCTTGTGAATTCTCCCAGCCGCGTACCAGTGTCTCCTGGCTCTCTAACTAATCGATCACCCATAGAATTTCCTGATACTGCTGATTTTCTTACTAAGCCAAGTACTGTTCTACATAGAGCTCTGGGCAGTGTACCCAATACAGCAGAGTTTTATCAATACCTTAAAAATTCTGATAGTAATCTGTGTAGCAGGCAAGTTCCCTAACCTTATTATTTCTGTTTCAAAATCTAGTAACCTTAAAAAGCATTACCAGTTTTCTAATTCTATATCTGGAGGCAGGAGTAAGACTCTTTCCTCTTTACCCAGCATTTTTTATTATAAATAAACCTTCTCACCTCCAAAATAATAATCTCTATCTAAGGTGAAATATAATGTTATTTTACTCACCATAACATATTGCTAAATAGAAAATTATTTAACATATACTACTTTAGTACTTATTTGCAGTATCCAGTTGGTATGGTCTTATTTTTGCTTTGATAGAAATATAAATTTCACCTTAGACTGCAGTGTTGACTTTCAAAACTATGTTATTTCCTTTAAAGATGGAAAACAGAGCAAAGGTGCAGGGGTGGCTTTGAGAGCCCACACTGCCAGCAGCTGGTGAGGTGACCCAGGATGAGCCAGCAACTTTCCAGCCAGCCCCTGCATCCCTTGCACCTGAAACCACGGCTTCTTGGCCTGGTAGTTCTACTGCCTCTACCTAGAATTCTCCTAGGAAGCCCTTCCTTGCCTGGAAGTGTAAAGAGCAAGGTCTCCCTGTGTGAACCCCAACATACATGTGGGCCAGTGTTTGCCCGTGCCTGTAGGCCTACCTACCTGATGCCTCCCAGTGACACTCTATAAATTAGGATATGCAGGTACCTTGGAAACTGGTTCCATGTAGCACCTAGTTTACAGCACCTAGGATTGCATCTGACTCCCCCAATCCCTTTTTTCCTGTTTGTTGGTCCAAGGGGCTGCTGGGGCCTCCACATTCTTCTTTGATTTCCAGAGGCCTTCCTAACCTCTCCCTGGCTCTTGCTACATATCCCCTGAACCTTTCAAGTACACAGGCAATCTGTAGGGAGAGAATCCCAGCATCCTGCCTCTTGTACTGGCTGGGACTTTGGTCAAATTACTAACTCCCTTTGTCCCTGTATTACTGTGAAGTTAAATAAGATGTGAGTATAAATGGGGCTTTTAGCCTGAGAGCGGACACAGTAAGTGTTCAGAGAAGAGTAGCTTTAATGCCCTCCCTTTGTGCTTGGCCAAGTGACCCTGAGAATTAACCGACCACCTGGCTCTCCCTCAGGAACTCCAAAGAACACCAGCCAGGCTCAAGAGGCTGCCTAACCTCTTGAGGAAGCCCTGGGCTAGGGAAACAAGGTGCTCTAGGATGGCTTGCTCTCCCCAGTAAACACTCCACTTTGGTTAGATGCTCGAAGCAATGAGACTGAAACAACAGAAATTGGGCCTGGAGAGATCTCATCTGTTCTCACTGACTTCAGGAGTTGTGAAGGATTGGCAGTCAGGGATTATGGACTTGAGGGACAAGGAATCCTGCTTTGGGAGGAGTGAAAAAGGTCAAGAGTCATCTTATTGCCTTTATTTCGCTGTCTGCCCAGCTGGCCCTACTAAAGGGCACAGGGCCAAGCTTGTACGCACTCATGCTCTGTGCAGGCCAGTATGTGCACATACCACACACACACACAGACACACACACACACACACACACACACACACAAAGAAGAAGAAGAAGAGGAGGAGGAGGAGGAGGAAGAGGAGGAAGATAGAGAGAGAAGCGGGGGAGAGGGGGAGGGGGAGGGGGAGGGGGGAAGGAGGGAGAGCATACTCTCTCTAACATAATCGTATAAAATCATCACAAAAAAAAAGATAACAGACAGGTATTCTGGAGCCAAGTATGAGTGACCATGCCCGGGATCACAGATTTGGGTTACCCCAAAGTCCATGTTCCAACATGGAAGAAATTTCATGAATGTTTTTACAGTAACAGAATAAAGAAAGTCATAAATTAACACACTGTACAAATACTCTCTCTAACATAATCGTATAAAATCATCACAAAAAAAAAGATAACAGACAGGTATTCTGGAGCCAAGTATGAGTGACCATGCCCGGGATCACAGATTTGGGTTACCCCAAAGTCCATGTTCCAACATGGAAGAAATTTCATGAATGTTTTTACAGTAACAGAATAAAGAAAGTCATAAATTAACACACTGTACAAATACCTTGGTGTGTGTATTTGGTAGGCAGTTTACTGCAAAGCAGGGAGACTTGTGCTGTAGGCCTCAGATGCTAGCTGATGACGTGCTTTAGAGTTTTGGTTGGTGGAAACTTAGATTTTGTTAAGTTAATACATTCCAAAAGATTTTTATCTGTTAGTCAAAGGATGTTAGATCTGACACAGAGGTGGGCAAGAAATGGCTATTTAGGGAGCTCAAGATAAACTGTAAATAGGCTTTGGACCATCAGCCTTCCACACTCTCTAGTCTTTGAAGTGCTACTCATCCTTGCAGGAGGTTCAGTTTGAAGATGTAGCACTCCCCCCCAGGGACTTTCATTTGCAGTGTAAACCCTAAAAAAGCTGCACCTAAGACAAAAAAGCTCTTATCAATCCCTTCCTGGACTCTACAATTCACCCTTTTAAAGTGTGCAGCTCAGTATTTTATTTTATTACATCTTAAAATGTTGTCTAAAAGGAAAACTGTGATTAATACTTCATACATACTTCAAAAAAATAGAGGAGGTAAAACTTCCCAATTCACCCATCTGCCTTGTATTACTCTAGTACCATGACCACACGAATCATCACAAGACAACAGACAGATAACTCTGTGTACGGAGACACAACAATGTTAACAAAATATGAGTGAGTGGACTGTATCCAGCAATATAAAAATGCCCTGTGTGGCCAGATGGTCCTCCCAAAATGCAAGAATGGTAGGCTATTCAGTGTGTATATGTGTGTGTGTGTGTGTGTGTGTATGTGTGTGTGTGTGTACACACACATACACACACACACACACATAGGTACATGTGTGGGGCACACAGGAGTTGCTTCTCTCTACTGTGTGGGTCCCAGGTATTGAGCTTGGGTCATCAAGCTTGGTGACAAGCACCTTTACCGACTGATCCATCCCTCTTACTCAGTTAACATTCTTTTTCTCTAAAGGTTTATTTTATTATTTTTAATTATATTCATATGTGTGTTTGTGTGTGGACATGTGCATATAAAAGCAGTCACCCACCGATGCCAGAAGGGGGTGTAGGAGCCCTTGGAGTTGGAGTTAGAGGTGTTTGTGAGCCACCCAGTGTGAGTGCTGGGAACTGAACTCTGGTCCTCTATAAGAGCAGCTCATTCTCCAACATTATTTGTAATGGAGAAAGACTAACGTGTTACTACAACTGTGTAACAGGTGAGAACTTTCCTGTGCATTTCTATTCAACATTATAGTAATGGTTTAGTTAGGGAAATGAGAAAGAAAACCAAATAAAGCCATCCATAATTTAAAACTGTGCCTATTCATAGATCATGTAGGTCTTTTTAGTAGAAATCCATAACACACACACATGGAGCAGGGAGAAAGAAGAAAAGTTAAAGAAATATCTTCAAATTATGTGTCTGAATAAGGAAAAGATAAACATGAGGGAAATATTATTTACTGTTTCAATAAGATGACACATTAGTATTGCATACATACTAGTAATACATAATATTCAAGTAGAATAGCTGTAATCAAAAGGAGAGTCACTAGTGGAGGGATGCAGGGAAATTGGGACCCTTGTGAAAAAAACATGTCGGCAGTTTCTGGAGAAAAGTTGCATGTAAGTTCAATAATGTTACTCAGCTATACCATAGCAAAGAACATAGCCAAGAGAAAACTCAGAGCATTCCAGATAGGCTTGTGGATGCTTATGTCATTAGCCGTGGTAGTGCAAATCTGGAAGTAATACAAATATCCACAAACTTGTGAGTGAGTTAGACATTTTAGGGAATGTGCCTGCAGTGGAATTTTGTTTAGCAGTTAAGGCCATGAACTGTTGATACACGCTCCAACAAAGATAAATGTTTTAAGTGAAAGAAGCCAGCCTCAAAACCTTACATATTATATGATAGCATTTGTAAGAAATTCTCAGTGGGTGCATTTGTACAGACAGCATCAGAATAGTTGCTGCCTAGAATGAGAATGGGATTAAGAGCAAATCCATGAGGGGACTTTTAGAGATGACGAGAATGTTCTAGAAGTGGATTGTCATGGTGGTTGCATACCCATAAGTGTACTAAATTTGTTTATTTGTACACTCATTCTATGGGCTAAATGCTTTGTTTATCCAAAATTCAGATGCTAGAATTCTGACCCTGAATATGATGATATTTGAGTGTGAGGCCTTAGGGAGGTAATTAGATTATGAAGGTAGGGTTCTCAGAAGTAGGATTATTTTCTTTATAAAAGGGACCCCACAGAGCTCTCTAGCTTTTGTACAATATGAGAAACTGGCAGTCGGAAACATAAAAAGAGGATCTTGTCAGAACTCCATTGCACTGACTGTGATAGCCCACTTCTTGGCTTCCACATAAACTCCTGCTGTTTATAAGCCACCCAAGATAAGGAATTCTGTTATAGTGTCCTGGACTGACAGCTTAAAATGTGTGGACTTTAAGGGCATGCAGTTATACTTAATGAAGCTGTTAGAAAACAGTGGTAGTTTTTTTTTTTTTTTTTTAAACCATTTCTCAAAGCTCTTTGGATTGGGTGGTTGTGGCTGGGAGGTTTCCACTCGAGGGCTTTCATGCGAGGGCAATGCACCATTGACCAGGACAGCAGTCAGGTGAAGCATTACTGGTCAAATTTCCAAAATGGATTGGAAATTCAATTTTGGGAAAGCTGTTGACCTTTCCATGGGCTTCTGATTTGTTAGCCGTGTTCCAGAAGAGGCAGGATGGAAGCTGCCAGTCTAAAGTGTCACTTCTGCTGTCTTATCGCTGACTAAATCATGACACCTCTTGACATTCCAGCATATTGAGGAATAAATAAGCGCTCTTGATAGAGGAATAATAATGAATTTCAGAGGAGTGTGTGGAACTGAAGTGTTGTAGACCTCTTTGAAGAAGAAATTTGCTGGATATGGAACTGTATCTATAAGATGGATCTTACTTGTTTCAGATCACTGAAATTCATGCAGTGTACATCAAATGCCAGTGATCTCTTAATTAACTAAATTTGCTCTTTGACAGTTTCATGCATGTATGTAATGTAATGGATTCTGATTACTCTCACCCACTACCCTCTCATGTCTCCCTTTCTCCCCTGTCACCCCCCACACAGATCCCTTTCCCTGTTAATGTCTTTGTGTTTTGTTTTGTGACCCACTGAGTTTAACCATGGCCATCTGTTTCACCACAGCATCAGAAAGAATATCCATTGGAGAGTAAAGGGGCATGAGCAGTAGGTAGACATCCGAAGGTACTGACTACTCCCCACCCCCTGTAAAGCTTTCAGCAGCCAACAGGTCAGCAGAAAGACTTAGGGCCCCATGAACCCTTTCTCTGTCCATGACAGAGCTTGTGGACATGCTTAGTCGTGTATAGGCCCAGCACAGGCAACTGCAGTTGCTGTGTGTTCACAAATGCAGTGTCTGTGTCATGTCCAGAAGACAGCATTTTGCTGCCCTTCTCCTAGGCTCCCAGCTCTTAAGATTCCGTCTACCCCTTCTTTGGCGATATTCCCTGAGCTTAGAGAGGGTGGTATAAATGTCCTCTTTAGAGCTGAGTACTCAACAGTCCAATTTTCTTACCACATAGGAATCTGAGCGTCTCCGTAATGACTGTCATTCTCTGTAAAGAGAAGTTTCTCAGATGAAGGCTGAGGGTAGCTTTTGTCTATGATTCTAAACATCACAGATATTCAGAAGGAAGCCTGAAGCCGTGTCAGTTTAGCCAGACAATAGTAGTCAAGTTCTCACATGAGGCCAGTGACCCTCCCCAGCAATGGGTTTTTGA
This sequence comes from Nannospalax galili, assembly GCF_000622305.1. NCBI lineage: Eukaryota > Metazoa > Chordata > Mammalia > Rodentia > Spalacidae > Nannospalax > Nannospalax galili. The sequence continues at coordinate 7,155,660 of NW_008355789.1, forward strand.
CCTGCTTTGTAGTACCAGATTTGAAATCCCTCCTATGGCGTGGGCTTCAGATTCAATCAGACAGCAATTGACTGCCGCCCCATAACAGTCGTGGCACTATTGCACCAGTGGGCACATCGTGTCTGGTACCTTGAGAGTGTGGTTTGTAGGGTTCCTAGCTGTGGTAGTCACTGATGCCTTTTCTTCCCACAACAGCCTGCATTAGCACTTCTGGCCAGTAAGGAAGACACTTCCAACTCAGTTCCAGCTTGGTTTCACATATATACATACATACACACACACACACACACACACACACACACACACATATATGTATGTATAGTTATGAAGATAGATGTATATATTTAAAATATTTTATTATTTTTACTTTATATGTATGAATGTATTGCCTGCATGGTTTTTAGTCAGTTGCTAGTTTAGAATACCATTGAAGTTGTTGTTATTTACCAAGAATATTTGAGTATCTCAGCTACCCTTACCTACAGTCATTATTAAGTAAAAATAATTTACTATTGCCAGCACTACAGTCCAGTATAGTTGACCTGATAACTGAGATGGGTACTAGGTGTCACACAAGTGGAAACCTGTCCAACCTGGAGCACAGGATGAAGAAATGAATCATGTGCTGGGTGACCTGGAGCAGGACAGTGAGATTTTGGCACCTTCTTCAGATGGGCACACAGTTTGAAATGCATGAATCGTTTTATAGAATTTCCCATGTATTTTTGGACCACAGTTGACCATGGGTGACTGAAACTGGAAAGTCAAACTGGATAAAAAGACAAAAGTCTATTTTAAATTTTATTTAATACAATAAATGTTTTTAATTGGAAAAATAATATTTTCCAATCAATAATACTTTCTGATCATCAGTTAGTGAGTTTGTTATAATTCAGTGTGTTAGGCTCAGAACTGATTAACATTTATTCATCACCTTTTATGTGTAATCTCTAGTAAGGTGTCATTATCTACATTTTATGTGGAAAGCTTGCCATTAATTTTAAGTACAAACATCAGGTTTTGAATGTAGTTCTGAAATCCAGCTTGGAGGAGTACTTTTTCTCTTTGTGAGACAGTATTTCTCTAATTCGCCCATGTCAGCTTCAACTAGCGACCCTGCCTCAGCCTCCCTGGTAACCTGCATTGCAGGCATGGGCCCTGCTCGGTGAGGACTCCTCCTTTTTAAGACTTTTTCTTTTTATATGTATGTTTGCCTGCATGTATATATGTGTACTATGTGTGTGGCTTATGCCCCGGAGGCCAGAAGAAGGCATTGGATCCCAGAACTGGAGTTACAGATGGCTGTGGGCACCTGTGTGGTATGAAGTTCCTCACCTGGGTCCTCTAGAAGAGTGGAAAGTGCTCTTAACTGCTGAGACGTCTCTCCGGCCCCTCAGTGAGGACTCTTAAGAACTCACAAGAGCCCAGTGGTGGCTCATAGCTGTAATCCAACACTTAGGAGAGTGAAGCAGGAGCCTTACCATGAGTTCAAGCCCAATTTGAGCTGAATGTTGACAGCAGCAAAAGACCCCTACCACATAAACACAAACCTCAATTTTACTTTTTTTTTTTTTTTTTAAAGGAGAAGGCGTTTAGGCCTGTAATCATAGCAGCTTGTGAGGATGAGGTGCGAGGATGCTAGTTCACACCAGCCTGGACAGTTTACTGAGATGCTGTCTCAGTAAATCAGTAAAATGAAAGGTTTAAAATTCTGTGTATTGGAAAGCACAGAGATCCTGACTTGGAAAGCCTGATGAATTTTCATATATTGTGCTGCCTGTACCCGGGTCTAGAAACTAAGTGTTGCCTTCAAATTTCCCTTTATGTGCCCTTCCAGCTCCATCCCCTGAAGGGATAATTTCCTGTCTTGTAGTGTTCCTGTGTACGACTCATGCTTATCATTAAAACATTTAAGAAATTACTGTGTGTGTGAATGATGGGGGACATGCATACCACGGCAAGCATGTGGAGGTCAGACAGCTTGATGGAGTCTGTTCTTCCACCTTTACGTGGGTTTTGGGGACGAAGCTCAGGTCACAGGCTTGCATGGTGAGCACCTTTGTCTTGCTGGCCCGCATGTCAGTTCTAACACCCTTTTTACAACTTCATAAGGAGACTCCCAGGATAGGAACCTTTTCCCTCCCGACTTTCTTCACTGACCACTTTGTCCCCAAGAGCCCACCCATGCTGCTGTCTGTAATTGCCTGCATTCCTGTTGCTTAATAGTGTTCAACTGAGTGAAAACATTGCAGTTTACTCAATTCCTGATCGGTTTGGGGAAAAATGACCTGTTTAGGGTATTATACTGTTTGGCTACTAGTGTTATTCTGCCTTTCTGTGTACCATGAGAAAAAAACAATAGTATATAGGCAGAGAGATAACACACAATTCATCTTCTTGTGGTTTAAGTTTACATGTGACTTAATTGTATTCATTTATAATTATGAATTTAGAGTTTTGGTATCTAAATCTCTCAGTTGAAAATGTTTACATCAAATTGACATGAAAATTCCTATTATAGGAACTGACTTTTTCTGTTTCTCGCCTTTATAAAGACCCCTACTGTTCTCTTTCATACATGATATATAAACTGAGCCCCAAATGTGAATTATCTGTGTTGTCTGATCACAAGGTACCTGTGAAAAACAGTTCCGCAAGACACAACTTAATGGTGTGATTAAGTAATTTAAACTGAGGTGTGTTATGGTTCACTTTATCTGATTATTTTAAAATCAGTAACCAGTTTTCTTCTGAAGCTGTCCACATCAGGCAAATTCTGTGTTCATTTATCACTATATATACTTTTTGAAAGGTGAAGAAGATACCACCATTTTCTCAAAAGAGTCATTCAATATCGGGGGAACTCAAGAAGAGGAAGCAGAGAAGAAGGACTACAGGAAATTAGTTTTGGAAGGTGATAATCACCTAACAGAAGAGGCACAGCAACCAAATGTAAAAGACAAACTTTCAATATCATTATGTTAAGGTGAAATATAATACGAGTTAGTACTGGTTTCATTATTTTTACCCAGAACAAGATTATTAATATAATGAGATTTTAATTTTTTCACTGAGAAGTCACAATAACCACAGTAATGTTTAGGTTATAACTAATAGTTTTAAGCCTATCATCAGAGAACCACATTTACTTTTGCACGAACATTTTATTTAATTTTATAGTAGATATATTTTATTCTGTTATTTCTTAATGGTGTATTTTGAAGAGTGGAGACTGTGCACAGTCATCACAAAACAAAGAGAATAATTTCTTACCTGGGCTGACAAGATGGCTCAGTGGGTAAAGGGGCTTGCTGACAAGCCTGCTGAACTGAGTTTGATCCCTGGAACCTACATGGTGGAAGGAAAGAACTCTGACTCCCAAAAGTTGTCCTCTGTCCTCTACATGCCCATCCTGGCACATGTGCGTGTACACACATACACATCATGAACATACACAAATATTTTAAAAGAGAATAATTACTTAAACATTTTTTTTCTTGAAGTTCAATATTTAAGCTCATAGAGCAAAAGACCACTATTTATTTGAGGATGCTCACTTAGCAATAAGTATCATTGTAACACAATGAAGGTTTTTTTTCCTTAGGTGTTGGGAACTATAATTTCTAAAATGAAAATGATGGATTTCAGATTTTTGTAGTCATTTGGAAATAGAAAACTTTATCTTTATAATCAATATAAAATCAGCTTTCTGATAATAATAAGACATATTTAAAGCTGTCTCAAGATCACCTTCCATATAGAGAAGGAATAGGAGGCAAGATGAAATATTTTTGAGAAACCAACTACATACAGAGGAGACCATGGGCCATTCTTAGTGTTCAGGTCAAGCATTCTCATTTAGATGTGGGTTTAAAATATTTATAAAGGGCGATGTTGTTTTCTCCTCTGTTAACACAGATTGAACAGGAAGATTCACTAGACTTGATGCCAGTAGAAGACTACGGTTCCTTGATTGAGGAGATGAGCAACTGGAATTTTCAGATTTTTGAGCTTGCAGAAAAAATGGGAGAGAAATCAGGAAGGATTCTCAGTCAGGTTTGTTTTTCAAGTATCTATTTTATTACTGTGTTTTCCTTAGGACTTTATAAAAGAAGAATCCAAATATCATGATACTGGTTTAGGTTCCTGTTCAGCAGTGGCATGGCCATTGAATTTATCTTCGCAGGTATTCCTCAAAACATACAAATAGGTGTGTAACATGTATGTGTGTATGTATGTATGTATGAAAAATCATTTATTGAACTGTATTTTGAGAATTTAATTTAGGATAACAAAGTAATAAATATTTATTTTTTCTTGATTTTTGTGGTTGAAAAGGAATGAAAAATGATTTAGTTCCAACTACTGAGCTGTCCCTTCATTTTATTAACTGATCTCCCTATACCTAGGATGAATAGTTCGTCTAACAATAGAACCAAGAGTCAAAATTCTGTCTGATCAGTCCACATAACGGGATCAAGTTCACCCTCCTAAAATATGAATCTCATCTAGTCCCCTAAAATCTTATCTATGAAATGCAAAACCAAAGACATCATGTGGCAGACATATAAGGTCCTTTTGTTGAATTCTTTAGGGCCCAAAATGTGATACATTTATTTTCGACTTTTTAATAAACATTGGAGAACGGAGTAGAATTCACTGTGCCTTTCAGTACGTAGGACTAAACAACTAAAGAGAAGATGGGAGAAAGTTGGAATTGGGACATGATTATATGATACGCTTTCTATGGCTTTCATGGGCCTTAGAGTGACATCTTCCTGGCTTATTTCTTGGAAAAAATTAATCTTAGAGAAGCTTTCAATACATTAACTTAAAGAAATACATTGGGGGCAGGCTGTGGAGAGATGGTCAGCAGGTAAAAGCCTTTGCTGCTCTTCCAGAGGACCCGAGTTCAGACACCAGCATCCATTTTGGTGGTGCCCAACTTTCAGTAACTCCAGCTCCAGGGGATCTGACTCCCTTTTCTGACCTCCTCCTGCAGCACATACAAGTGCTGTACAGCATATACACATACACACACACACACACACAGACACACACACACACAAATTATATATATATATAAAATAAAATAAATGCCTGACTTGGTGGCACAGGCCTATAATCCTAGCTATAGGCTGAGACAGGAGGATCTCAAGTTCAAGACCAGCCTAGGCAATTCAATGAGACTCTGCCCTAAAATAAAAAATAGACTGTGGATATAGCTCAGTGTAGAATACTTGCTTGATTTGTGGGAGGTCCTAGGAGGATCTCAAGTTCAAGACCAGCCTAGGCAATTCAATGAGACTCTGCCCTAAAATAAAAAATAGACTGTGGATATAGCTCAGTGTAGAATACTTGCTTGATTTGTGGGAGGTCCTAGGAGGATCTCAAGTTCAAGACCAGCCTAGGCAATTCAATGAGACTCTGCCCTAAAATAAAAAATAGACTGTGGATATAGCTCAGTATAGAATACTTGCTTGATATGTGGGAGGTCCTGAGTTAAATCACAATAGCATAAGAAAAAATACATACATTGATTACATTCCTAAATGCATTATAAAAACATACTGAACTAAAAGATATGTTATGATTTTTAAAGTGAACTTTATTTTCATTTAGGTTATGTATACCTTATTTCAAGACACTGGTTTATTGGAAACATTTAAAATTCCCACTCAAGAATTCATGAACTATTTTCGTGCCTTAGAAAATGGCTACCGAGACATTCCTTGTAAGTATTGACACACCTTATTAAGTTCAAATAATAGTGATTTTGGAAATTCCCTCTTTCTTTTCAGATAGTTACTACACATTTGAGAAATTTTAACAAAAATTTTATATTAACCTAGTGTTAACTGACTACTGTTGACATTTTTGGTATCTGCGCTCCAAGCCTTTCATCTTACATAAATTTATTTTTTGTAAAGAGGATCATAATAAATTATACCCATTTATAATCAATTTTTTTCACTTAAGTGTTGCATAGTGTACACCATTTTGTGTATATGTATATGTGTGTGGGTGCACGTGTGTGTGTGTGTGTGTGTGTGTATTTGTGTGCATATGTGCATGTGTTGGACAGACCACTTCAAGTATCAATTCTTATGAGTTCCAGCACTGGGATTGAAATTGTGCATCATAGGGCCCGGCTTTGTTTTGTTTTGGTTTTGAGACAGGTTCTCCTTGTAGCTCCCAGGCCTCCATCTCATAGAGATCTGCCTGCCCCGTCTCCTTAGTGCTGGGGCCATGGGCATGTGCCACCACACCTGGCAGTCTTTTATGTTAATTATCTGAGAACCTTATATTTCAAATGTTTGCGAATATTAAATCAGGAATTTCAGAAAATTCTTCATTTAAATTTAAAGTGTATCCACAAATTTCTATTTTTAACTGTGTTCTGACTTATTGAATGACGGTTAGTATTTATTTGATTTTATGTTAACTATTTCTTGAGCTTCATGTTAGGAAAAGTAGGATTTTCTTTACGTGTTAGGCCATTCTGTTGTTTCCCTCCACATGGGCAAAATATAGAGTAAATCATTCCTAAGCTGACTAACAGTAATGTTTACTAGTTTAACGTGACTTATTCATGCTTTAATTTCCATTTAATCTTTATAGAAAGCCTAAAAGATCAGTATTTTTCACTTTTTGAGCAAAAGCATAAGTACCCAGAATATATAACTAACTGTTCTAGAGCAAAAACTATTTTCTTTGTGTATGTGTGTGTGTGTGTGTTTATGTGCATATATGCATGCAAGTGGACATTCTGTGTGCACACAGATACTAGAGACAGACTTCGGAGTCCTCCTTCATCACCTCCTGCATTATTTCTATGTGGCAGGGTCTCATGGAACCAAGAGCTGTGCTGGTGGCCAGGCAGGCCTCCTGTGTTTGTCCGCTTAGCACTCGAGTTACGGTGCACACACAGCCAGGCCCGGCTTTTCACATGGGTGGTTGGAGATAAACTCAGGCCCTTATGCTTGCACAGGAAGTACTTTTACCTCTAGCCTCCTCCAAGCTGTTTTCTGTTCTGTGTCTCCACCATACACAGTGGTTATCAATAACCACATGATATTCATAAAAGCCATGAAGTAGAAATCCTAATATTTTTCAATGCCTTTCAGTTATCTTTATCTTCTGTATCTGTTTTTATGTCCTACTGTGTTTTCATAGTATATTTCAAAGATTTTAAAGGAAAATATTTTTAATATATCAGGCTATCTTTAAAATAAATTGAACAAAATGCAGTTGGGAAAGATTTTTAATTTTTAATTTATGTGTATTTGTGTGTCTGTGTGAATGTATGCAATGTATGTGTGGGTTCCCACAAAGGCCAGGAGAGGACATCAGATTCTGTGGGGTTGGAGTAGAAGCAGTTGTGAGTCACTCGGCATGGGGCCTAGGAACTGAACATCATTTCTCTGGAAGGGCAGCAAATACTCTCACAGGTTCTCTGAGCCATCTTTCCAGCCCTGTAGGAAATTGCTTTCGTTAATGTATCTTATTTATGGCGATATAGTATAACTAGAAAATTCTTTGACTTTTTAAATGTGTGTGTCAAATGTGAACAGAATGGTTGCCTTAATAGATATTTTGGTGACTTTAGATCATAATCGTATACATGCCACAGATGTTCTGCATGCAGTTTGGTACCTGACAACACGGCCGATTCCCGGCTTGCCGCAGATCTGCAATAATCGCGAAGCAGGAAGTGAAGCAGGTACTCCTCCTACAAATCTTCCTTTCAATTATTTAATTAGGGATAGTAAATCAAGCTGTCTCACTTAGTGGCCTCTGTTCTTTAAATTTTTTCTTCAAGTAAATTTGTTACATAGAAAAGATTGTGTAAGTTCTGATGCATAATAATGGCATAAAAATTTTAAGCCTGTTAACTGTTTTAAGGACTAGATTAAGATCCAACACTGTTGTTTGTAACCTGTTTCCTTCTCTGCCCCCTCCACTGAGATGGCCAGTATCTTGAATATTTCAATACTTTTTTATTTTTGTTCCATGTATATCATATATGTTTAAAGCATGTAGTATCACCGAAATGGAACATATTTAAAACTCTCACACAAGTATTTAAATATTTTTAAACCTTTGAAAACTTTGAAATTTTGCTTCCAAAAAGTTAACACTGTCTCTTATCATAAATACACTTAAAGTGTAATAAATTATAACATTCCCATTTCTGTTATTTGAGCTTATAAAGTGATGAAATACTCCAGTACGATACAGATTCCGCTCAGCTGTGGATGCCTGAGACATATTAGTGCCATTATAATCAGTGTAAAGGTCACGGACTCAGCCACAGTTTTCCACGTGGCCGTTGAGCGTAGTGGCGTGCGCTGTGTCTCTGGTTCTTTTGTGTCTGCTATCTGCTTTGTGCTCTCTGGAGCTCTTCACTGCTCTTAGCAGTTTGCCTTTCTCCAGTGGAGATCATTTTCTTTGCCTCTTTTGTTTATAGATGCATTAATTTTGTCTTAGAAAAATACTTTAAAAATTCACATTTGGAGATACAATTCCATTATATTTTAATTTTTTAGTGATTGCTCTCATTTCTGTTAACAAGCCTGCCCTAGTTCTTACTGAGAAATATAATATGTAAATATAGCACGTTTCTCTTCAGCATTTGTTTTCAGTGTTTTATGAAGCACTCAGGTTATTTCCTTCATAGTCATCCTAGTTAGACAATGGGATTCACCTTGCATGTTTTTTTTCCTTTCTACATACCTGTTAGCACAATCCACGTGTGCTGTGCATCATAGTATACGTAGCTTTCCTTCATTCTCTTAGTTAGGGACTATGCCAGATTTTCCATTCTGTGAATGCTAGAATAGTCTCATCCCATATGGAATCAAGGTGATCTGTTGGTGAGGTAATGATGAATAGCTCCTATTGGGACGAAGCAGTGAGCATCCTAGAAGCTGGATAAGGGTACCTTAGGATGAGAGAAGATGGGGGAGAGAGGGACAAAGCGGGGGGAGCGAGGGAGAGATGAGAGAGAGAGAGAGAGAGAGAGAGAGAGAGAGAGAGAGAGAGAGAGAGAGAGAGAGAGATGGAATATGAGAGAATGACTATCATTCTGCTCAACAGAGTTTCCTAGGGATCTAGTCCAAGACCTGTGCAGATAATCCCCTGCAAGTTGAGGGACAGCTGCCCCAATCCATTAACTCTAAGGCTGTGGATTTTATGTGCAGCCCAGAGTATGAGACCACATGAAATGCTTTCCAGTTGTGCAAGTTACTCTTGAATATGACCAGCAGATCCAGTAATGCTCACAGTAACTTTGGTGGGCAGGACTCCTCCGTGGAGCCTCTGAAAGGCCACTATATATAAATTCATATACTATATGGACACAAAGCCAAGATAACTTCCTAGGCACCTCTTCTCCTTTCTGTAAAACTCCCTAGGTTATTACTGTATTCTGGTAGATTTTGAAAACTAAGTAACCACATGACATACTAATAATGAACTTAGTGCCCTCTGACCCACCAGTATCTTCTTTAATTCATATTTATGGCTTCATGGGAAAGTTCCTGTAACCACTTAACTGAAGGAGAAGAACCAGAAGGCCAGACTTACCGATGGCTCTGCCCAGTGTGCTGTCCCTTCTGAAAGTAGATGACTACATCTAGCTTTATAGGCTCAGACAGGAGTCATACAATCAGATAATAGGGGAGGTTAAATTATAGCAATGAGCAGAGTGTTAAGCAGTGAATCTCCTTGTTCACTTGGTCTAGAAAGAGAGATGGTCAGAGGAAAGGATCTGCAGTGATTCACAGCCAGTGGCCAGCAGCTCCCTTGTGTGCCTAGAGATTTAGAAGCAAAAGGATGAGACAGTTGGCCAGGAGTTCTTGGAAAAAGGTTTGTATACAGAATGTCCCAGTGTGGGCACAGAATTGTATTAGCTTTCCATGTGATTACATAATAAACTGTCACTTCCTCTGTGTGTGTGTGTGCACACGAGAGCTTGTGCATACACCACACACACACACACACACACACACACACACACACACACACACGAGAGTCCTAATAATTTTCATTCTCTGCAGAAACTTGACAAAATTAACTAACAGTATCTATTGTAGAGGAGGCTTTTCGTAATCAGCTGGGCAGAATGATGTCTTCTCTTGTTGGTTACCAATCTTTCCCCATCTACTCCCGTTTCTCATTCCATGGGGTTAGGAGCAATACGGTCAAGATAGCAAGAGTAGAGATTATGTATGGGCTCAGTTTTCTTACTGAGGTTGACCTGGCCCAGGAGTCTGATGAATGCCCATTCTGGCCATAGGAGAGACCAGTGGTGAGCCGTGTTTGACACAATTCCTGGTGGAATCATCCACCTCTAGTGATAGGTTAATTTCACTGGATTCCTTTTATGGGGAGAAAACTTTTCTCCGTTACCTGAGATAGAGTTTATGTCTCAGTGTGTCACCACCATCATCAATGGATTTGCTCAATGTTTATTCATCAAGTTATTGTAGACAGTATTCCACCAGGTCAGATAACTCCCTTTACTGCAAAAACTTGTGGAAATTAGCTTATGCTTACAGAATTTATTGATCTTCCCAAAACCTTATCACACCACAGCTGGACCGAGTTAATGATGTAATGACATTACAAACTCTGTTGTGACCCTTGTTAGCATAAACATTTTGTGGAGTTAGAAAGCTGTCTCACAAGATGCTGTTTTTTCTCTGGGCTAGTAATCGATATGTGGTTCATTTCCACCATGCCCCAGATGCATGCCTTTTCCATTATTGCTCATGCTTTTTGTGTCTCATTTCAGAAAGCTCCCTTTAACCCAAAGTCAGGGAAGTCTGTTTTTCCATCTAAACAGTTTATAATTCTTGCTCTTAAGCTTATGTCCATGATCTGTTTGTAGCTAATTTTGGCATGTGCTTTAATGGAGAGGGACAGTACTGTTTTGTATTTTGATACCTAGAAGGAAATCCATAGGATTTCAGAGAAGCAGAAATCTCTGTTTTACTTTTTATGGTGTTAGAGAAGAAATACAGGACCTTGTATTTGTCAGGGAGGTCGGCCATTCTTCTGAGCCACATCCCGAGTCCTTAGCAGTGTGTATGGAAGAGTTATTTATGTATTCTAAATATGGTGGGCTCCTGAATGCCTTTTACGTTAGAGATTCCACTGTGAACTGTTCTGAGTGTTGAATGAGATAACATGATGGGAAGCCCCTAGCATCACGCCTGGCATGGAGTTTCTTGCACATGTCTGTCACATAGTGTTTTCCCCCAAGGTCTTGGGACTTTGTTGGAGATCAGTCGCTACAGATCCGGACTCTCAGTTCCATTCCATGTACTGCTGTCTGTCTCTACACCAGGACCACGTGTCTTTTATTGCTGGAGCTGTGGCGTATGAAGTTGGGAAGTAGGAATCCTCCCACCTGTTCTTTTTGAGATGGTTTTGGTTATTTAGGGTCTTTTGCATTTACATATAAGTTTTATATTCAACCTTTCAATTTATATACTAAAAAGCCTTGGATTTTGACAACATATATTGTGCTGAATCTGCAGAACAGTTTGGAAAACGCTGCCATCTTGGGGCTGGAAAGATGGGTTAAGAGCACTGGCTGTCCTTCTGTAGGACCTGGGTTCAATTCCCAGCACCCACATGGTGGCTAACAACTGCCTGTAACTCCTGTTCCAGGGATCTGACCCCCTCTGTGCGCATTGCATGCATGTGGTACACTTATATACATGCAGGCAAAACAATCGTACACATAAAAATAATAGATTAAATATTAAAAAAGAAAATGCTGCCATCTTAATACATAATGCTTTCCAATCATGAACATGGGTGTTTTTCTGTTTCTTTACTTCTTTCTTTGAAAGTTGTTTTGTAGTTTTGTACTTCTTTTGTTAAATTTACTTGTGTTTTATTTCTTTTGAGATATTACAAGTAGAACTTGGGAGATTGATTTTTGACTGTTTGTTGCTAGTATGTAGAAACAAGTTGAGACTATGTCCTACAACCTGGATGGATTCTTTTCCTTCTAATAGTTTTTCTGTAGATTTACTTAAATTTTCTGAGTATAAGACCATGGCACCTGCAAATGGAGGCATTCTGCTTCTTTCTTTGAACCTGGATGACTTTCCTGGGGCCCCTTTTAAATCAACAAATCAAGCTAGTCGTCATCTTCTGAAAGGAAGAAAAGAATGAGATCCAGAATGGTTGTATTTAATACCTTGCAGACTGGTTCATTTTTTTATACTAACTTTCTGTTAAGCTTATACACTGGTACCTTAAACTCTGAGTAATGATTGAGTTTTAGGGGTTTGACACAGTAGCTTATCTACCCCAGGCTGGCCTTGAACTCTCAAGTCTTGGCTTTTGTAGCCATGATTCCTGCCTACTGAATTCAAAAGGGAAGTTTTTCTCATTTTATTTTGATTTAAAAAATTTTATAATTTCAAGGGAAATCTATAATGGATATAACATAAGAAAAAGCTCAGACTATATTAATAGCTGATATTAATATCTAAATTTTTATTAGCAGCTTGCCTATATTACCCATGTCCATATATTCATGTCCAAAATTGTTTTTGTCTTTAACAGCTCTGGAGTGCGTTATTCTGAAACCCAAGTTCTATTAAAAACAAACATGCAGTATGAAAATAATGGAAACTTAAAATTATCATCCGTGCATTAAAGTCATTATGTTAACAAATTCTTGTAATGACAAATGTCGATCCAAATTAGGATTAAGAAATCATTTGGACTTTTTGACAAGGCATTAATTTTTTATTATAATTAAAATTTTTCTCTAGCAAAAATAATAGCGTGACCATTAGGTACAGCTAATACAATAATTTTTTATTTGTTTGTTTTCTTGAGGCAGGGTCTCCCTGTAGCCCCACATGGCCTGGATCTCGCTGTGTATACCAGGCTGGCCTCAATCTCACAGAGATCTGCTTGCCTCTGCCTCCTCAATGCTGTACGGTTTTAAAAAGAACAATTAGTAAGTTGTTAGGAACCAGAAGCATGGTGTGAGAACATGTTGTTTCTAACAGGATGAAGCAGGAGTGCTGACTCTTTCCTGGGCCTTTTCATTTTCGTACTTTTTGTCCTGTTACATTATAAAGAGCCTCATGGAGGGAAAAAGGTGGAAGAGAAATGTGGTCAGTGCAGCAGAGGGAGAGTAATCTTCAGTACCAGGCTGGAACTGGGGTGAGAAGCGTAGGTTGGTGAAATGCTGAATTCCTAAGTGTCAGCACTGTTTTTATAATCAAATTTTATGCTTCAGTATTTATTTCTCCTGTTAAATCCTTTTTGATTATACTTAGCCCTTAACAAATATTTGGGGAAAAAAAGAATTTTTACAAACCAATTAGCTTGAGTTAAGAAAGCATTATGCCAGCACGAGAATTTTATCGTGACCTCTAAAAGTGCACAAGAGAGAGCATACTCAATTTAGGTCCGTGGAATGTTTTTTAAGTTAACAAATAAGTAATGGCATCACCTATGGGAAACCCCGTCCCTAGCCATAGCTGTGAGACACTCGTGTGCTAATGTTGTTTTGCTGTTTATTGTTCCACAGATTCAGATGGTAGGATTAACTCTGGACAGATTGCTTATATTTCTTCGAGGAGCTGCTCTATACCAGATGAGAGCTATGGCTGCCTGTCTTCGAACATTCCTGCCTTAGAACTGATGGCTTTGTATGTGGCAGCCGCCATGCACGATTACGATCACCCGGGAAGGACAAATGCGTTTCTAGTGGCTACAAATGCACCTCAGGTAGGGAATAATTTTTTAGAAAGTAAAGAGTAATTCTAAAAGTACACAACCTGCTGCATAGCTCTATAAACCACCCTTCACTGAGCCATGTAGCCATTGTGTCTTTGGCTAATAATACTCTGCACTGCAATCAGTTGGATGAAAACACATAATGAAGGCTAAGGGAATTAGGAAAAAAGCAACTTTCTTCAACTAGGAAACAGTAAATAGTTTATGAGATTACTCCATGTTTCATGAAATTCTAGGGAGCTTAGTGGAAATATTTTTGCCTTTGATCAAATTGATAAAAACTCTGACCATATCTAAAATATTTGTTCTTTCTAGCTGGATTTATAATAAGTAAGGGTAAAAGCTGTAGCAGTTAAGGGTAACATTAATGATTCATTCCAGCCACTCTCCTTCTGAGATTTGTCTTAACACCTGGACGTTCAGTCTCTTAGCTATGAATGTATTAGTGTACTAAGAATGTTTTCTTGGACTGGTGAGATGGTTTGGCAGGTAAAGACATCTGCCTCTCAAGCATGATGACCTGAACTTGAACCCTGGGATTCACATGGTGGTAAGCTAGAACCAGTTCCTGCAGATTGTCCTCCAACATGCCTGTGTCCTTCCTTTCCCCATACATGAATAAATAAATAGAAATGTAATAAAATTCTTCTGGTTTGATATGATTTTGTACACAGTATAACTGATAAAGTGCAGAATTCTATAGAGTCACATCACAACTGAGATAAAGTAGTCCGTGTCCCGTCAAAGAGCCCTGGAGCTGCAGAGCCTCCAGACACACAGGCTTGCAACCAAGCGTGTGGTTTTAAGGAAATTTGGTGTACTCTGGGTGTATGATGGAGAGTGCTGCGGGGTTGTGTGTGTTTTCTAGTCACACCATTTACAAGACGTAGGCACTTGTTACTGTTTCTGATGCCCTCGTCTGTCTTCTTTGCTTTGTTGCTCTATCTGAACCTTGGTTCTTGCCTTTCCATCATTTGTAACCATTTTCCACATCCCCTTTCACCTGTCTCTCCTTCAAGCACTTGAGCTTTTTAAAATATAGGAGGCAGATTCTCTTACTCCAAAGTTTGGTGGTTGGAATTTAGAGATGTACGTATATGTGCGTATGAATGTTTATTTTGTGTGTGTGTGGAGGGGAGACAGAGAGACAGAGATGGAGACAGAGAGAGATGGGTTTGACAGGCCATGCAGTTTATTTTTCCATTGATAGCTCATGGTTTCTACAGTAGGCTTCTGATACATTAAAATTGAATTATTCTTATGTACTTAACTTTGTACTTGTTATTTAGGGAGAAACTGCCCTCTGAGCGGTACATATTTGCAGTACCATTCTACAAAGTTCAGATGCCCACTCTAACTTACCACATTATGTGTGACTTGCCCATTTGGTGAATCATAAACCTGGAGAAAGTAGCACAGTGGAAAATCAGTGGATTGGATTCAAGAGGCTTGCATTTGATTTCTGATTGCCCACTCATTAGGTGTGTGGCCCAATATAAAAGTTTATCCCTCTGGAGCTAGGGAGAGGGCTCAGCTGTTTAAGTGCCTTTTTCCTAAACATGAGTACCTGAGTTAGGCTCCCCAGAACCCTCTGTATAAAGCTAGGCACAGTGGAGTATTCCTTTTACTCTAGCTCTAGGGGTGGGTTTAAGTGGGGACAGATGGGTCCCTGAAACTTGCTGGGTTGGTCAGTCTAGCCCAACAATGTGTTTCAGAGAGTTCACTGAGAGACCCCATATCAAATATATAGAATGATCAAGAGATGTTGACTGTCAACCCCCACATACACCTGCACACGTGTGTGTACCCACCCAAATGAATAAGAACATAAAGTAGACCACACCATACTACACATAAAGTTTTCTCTCTGAACCAAAAAGCATATGTGGTATGATTAAGGGTACAAGTAGGAATTAAAGTATTTGATAACATATAAAGAGACAAAATATAAAAAGTATTTTTCTATTAAAAAAAAAACTGTTACTCCGACAAAATACTCCAAACAATCCTAAAAAGAGAAAAGATTCACTTTTGCTCACCGTTTCAGTTCATGGGTTAGTGGGCCTCAGTGCTTTGACGCCTACATGGAGGCAGCACACACATCATGATGAGGAGTGTGTTTGTGAAGCAAAACTTGTCTCATGGCAACCAGGAAGAGAGCAGCATTTCACAGGCCTTTTCAACGGCATGCACAGTGACCTAAAACCTTGCACTTGGGCCCGTCTCTTAAAGGATCACTACCTTTCAGTAGTGCCTCGCTAAGGACCACACCATTAACACACAGGCTCTGGGGGTATTGCAGATTCAAAGTGTAGCAGAAAGTGTTCTGTTCCAGGTGTCAGGAAGCACTCTGAAATCGGGTACCATGTGGACAGCATTAAAACAGTGCCACGTAAACACAGCTTATACAAAGTACACACAGCAGTTGTCCTGGTCAAAACACAGGCATAGTCTGGAATGACATAGCTCTGCAGCTGTGGGTTATATGACTTTGGGTTTTTTTTTTCATGTGAGGAAAAATGTTGGAGACTGTGGTTACTGATTGCAATTAAAATGTTTGCTTGTAGATTATTGAAAGTATACTTGTTCTGTATTCAGAGGGACATGGATATGTTTAAGTATATTTGCCTCTTTTACAGAATATTTTATAGGTTAAGATAGTAGATTTAAAATGATACAAAAGTGTTTTATTATTATAATGGCAATCATTTTTAAACCTAAGGCTAGGGTTTCATAGTTGTCTATTTGAACATTTTGCATATGTCAAATCACAAATATAAAGGTATATTGAGTTTAGTAAAAAACAATGTGAATGATAAATTCAGTAGCTGAGGAGCTATCTTTTCCTGCTCGTGAGCCATGTACTCGGAGCACATTCACCTTTTCAGGACAAATCGTATCCAAACTGAGGCAGTGACTCAACACATGCATTTGTCCCCTCAGACCTCATTAAAATGGTAGTAACCTGTGAAGCTTATACCAGAGAGGAATAGGTAAAAGCGTCTGAATCGCTAGTAGACCAAAAAATTTGATAACGTTTCTAGAAAGTGGAAAACTAATGGGTGAATGCTGATAAATGAAGCAGAAGTATGCCAGACGGGGCCACAGCACAGCTGGGCCCCTCAGCAACTTCTAAAGCCCTTTGCTCATGCTGCCCTCCTGCATACACACATGCATGTACAGATACACATACACACATGCACACATACCTTTCCTGGCAGAGCTGCTCTAAGGCCTGTATTTACCTCCAGGCAGAAGACTCTCTCTTAAAATATTGAAGGAAACTGCCTGGAGGAACACAGCCTGTGCGTGGGGGTCAGGTGACAACTTGGTGGGAACCAGTGTTCTCCTACTATATAGGCTCCATGACTGAATCCAAGTGTTGGGCTTTTTGGCATCTTGCCAGCCCACAGTTCATTTGTTTTGTTTTGTTTTGTTTTGTTTTTTTTTGGTCTTTTTGAGACAGGGTCTCCCTGTAGCCCCGGCTGTCCTGGAACTCACTATGTAGACCAGGCTGGCCTCGAACTCACAGAGATCCACCTGCCTCTTCCTCCTGAGTGCTGGGATTAAAGTTGTGCGCCACCACGCCCTGGTCACAGTTTATTTTTATATCAACAGGTTACTCAGGATCGCCAGACACAGGGACTTTAACCAGAAGTGTGGAAAGTAAAGGCTAAGTAAACAGTAATTTACCAGACAGAGGGAAGATAATCTAGAGGATAGGAAAGTAATTAAAAGTCTTCTCGGGGCTGGACGGGTGGCTCACCAGTTAAGAGCACTGGTTGTTCTTGTAGAGGATCCTGGGTACAGTCCCCAGCACCTACATGCTAGCTAACAACTGTCCATAACTCCAGTTCCATGGGATCTGACACCCTTTTCTGGCCTCCATCGATATTACATGCACATAGAACACTTATGTACATGCGTGCAAAACAGTCATACACATAAAATTAAATAAATTTAAAAATTTAAAGTACTTTTAGAAAATTTGAGGACTTATTGTGTCTCTAAAAAAGAAACTAGGAAATAAACAGTTCTGAAAAAAGCAGCACCAGAGAACAGTCAGGACATTTTTAGAAACTAAAATTATTACTATAAGCTTTTAGAATGTAAACATTGGAACTGAATATCCAGGTAATGTTTCTTGGGGTATAAATTTTTTTAAATTATTTATTTAATAACCACATACTTAGAAGAAGCATTTCATTACAACAGCATTGACATATTCAGTAACAGTTTCCAGAGCTAAAATGCATCTCAAAATTGGCTGTAAATTTTTAGGTTTACAGTTGAATTATTACAGTTATAC
>NW_008355789.1:7173858-7177740 GCF_000622305.1 Nannospalax galili
TCCATTTCACCATTAAAATAAACAGTTTCATACAGAAAAATTCATTTTCAATACAATTGACACTAAGATGCACATGCATTTCTAATCTCTGTGTATCTGATTATTACTAGTCACGGTTACTTTCTGAGCTCCGTGGCATCTGAGCATGGGTATAAAGTGGTCAAGTAGATTCCAATGGTAATGTTTTTCACATCTACTAGTTATTAAGGAGCAAATTTTTATGCTTTGAAGAATTATTTTTTTATCATTTTTAAAAAATTTTTAATAACTACATGATTAGAAGAAGCATTTCACTACAGCTTTAACATACTCAGTAACACACTCCAGAGCAAGAGTACATCTCTTTCACAAGTGAGTGCAAGTTTCTGGGTTTACAGTTCAATTGATACAGTTATACAATATTGAAGTTAGTATAAGCCCTGTAAGACATAAAATTGAATGAGTTTTTAACCTTTAAAAAAGATCACCATTTCATTTTAGAATATATTGTTCCTTGCAGAAAGACTCATTGTTTTTGCTACTAACACTGAGATGTTGGCACATGCATCTCTAATCTGTATGCATCTGATTATTACTAGTCATAATCGGTTGCACTTGGATTCTTGGTGCCTGTGTATGTCTATTTGGGGTATAAATTTTAAGAAATGGAAATGATGGAAAAGATAGGGCATGGGGATAGGCCAAGATCTGACTAGTGTGAGTTCTCGAAAGGCAGCAGTCTGTGTTGAAGAGGTTCATTGTGTGCCAGATGAAGCTGAACAGGGAAGATAGTTCATCCTGGTGAGACTGTAGAATGCCAGAGGTTTTCTTAAATAATGTTTCATCTTGAGAGGATGAGGAAGCATGTCTATTAAAAAAAACTGTCATATTTTAGGAGCAGGAGATGCAGGATGATGTTGTAATGAACGTCATTAAAATCTCTCAGCTCAGTCTTGCCTTTCTGCACTTTCAAGTGTTCTTTACAAAGGAGAATCGATCTGCTTCTCTCTCAAGCTCCATGATTATGTATTTATTTACTGTCTCCACTCAGCTTATTAACTTTACTGAGGTCCACAAGGAGCACTCTACCACTTAACGCTCTATGTGGATTTTTCCTTCTTGAGTAGTGACGGTTTCTACTCAAGCATTCAGCAATAGATACAGTGGTAGAGGAGAGTCTTTATTAACAGTTCCAGTTCAGTTTTCCTGTCACCAGGCACCTTGGCCTTTCTTTACCCTATGATTTTTCCTGATGCATTTGAAGCTTCTAGTATGGTGACTATAGAGATTCTAATGTTGATCCTGGGTTTTGCCTCCTTTTAATTTTTCTTTAGTAATTTCAAAGGTGGTTTAATGAAGGAATTCAGACCTGACTCTTACTAGTCTAACTTTCTGAGAGTTTTCAAAGCCTGCTAGCTTCATAGAATACTGATTGAATATTGTGGATTTAAAAAAATATTGTGTGTATGATGTGTGGGGTACACCTGCTGTGGTGAGCACATGGAAGTAGGAGGGTGGTGTTTGGGAAGGCCCTTCTCTCCTTCAGCCTTTATGAGGGTTCTGGGGATCGAACTCAGGCTACCAGGCTTGTGTGGTAAATACCTTAACTTGCTGAGCCATCGCAGTGGCCCCTGAACAGTGTGTTTTATTGAGCTGGGAGTTTTATTATTTCTTCCTGATCAGATAAAGCTATTTTGATAGTTTATCAATCTTCATTAAGTTAGAACACAAATTTGTCAACACTATTAAATAGAAATTGGCTCTTTATGGAGTCTTTGAGGTAAAATATTTGTCATTGAGATTTATGATACTTAGAAATTCTGTTAAGATTGATGAGAAGCAATTCTGTGACTCATAACAAAATTTAAATTATCCCACTGTGTAAAATGATCATATGATGATATACAGTTGTGCTTAGATCTAGGCTGTATCTAATTTTCATGGATAACAGATAAAAGAAACTAAGCTTTCAGAATGTCTTACCTGATACTACACACTATTTTTATCTGTCCTTTCATATTAAATAGTAAGCCCCAGGGAAACAAGAACAGAGTTTTTTTTTAAATATTTTTATTGGTTCAAGAATTTCATGCAATTTATTTTTATCATATTCAGACCCCCTCCCCTCTCTCCTCTCCCGCCCCTCCCCACTTTGTGTCCTCCCCACTTCATATCCTCCCAACTTCGTGTCCTCTGTTATTTTTTTGGCTTTTTTTGTTTCTAAAGGACTATTGAGTATAATGTGTGTTTCCCAAATGCTGTTGGGCGTGGGTCTATCCCTTGGAGTTCGGTTGACCTACCAGGTGTCATACCAGTAAACTGACTCTCCTTCTCCCAACATCTATCAGTTGCCAACAGGTCATCAGCTAGGGCTGGGGCTTCCTACCCACTTCTCCCATCCATGCTGAGCCCTTGTCTGGCTTGGGTTTGCACAGGTCTTGTGCATACGGACATAAGTGCTGTGTGGGTTCATATGTGCAGCTACACATATGAACTTGTATTCAGACAGCTCAGTTTCCTTGTATTCCTCCAGCAACTCTGGTTCTTACAGTATTCCCTCCTTCTGCGACGGTCCTTGAGCCTCTGGGGAGAGGGTGCGGTATAGGTGTCCCATTTTGGGTTGAGCACTCCGGTGTCTCTTGATCTCTTATTCTCTGCACATTGACCAGCTGTGGGTCTCTGTGTTAATCACCATCTGCTGCAAGAAGAACGTTCTCTGGTGAGAGCTGAGGGCTGGTCTAATCTATGGTATAAAATAAGTCATGGTGAGTCAGTTTAATACTGTGTGTTTAGCAGCATCAAAGTAGCAGGTTCTCCCCTATGGCCTGTGACCTCTAATTTTTAATTTTTAAATCCTTGGCCTTTAGCACAACTTGATATGGAAGCTATTTTAATAATTACTGTTTCTGCAGTATCTTGAAAATTGCTTAATTTTTAGAGGTAGAAGAAGCTATAGGCATTCTGTATTTTACTGGTTTTGAGTCTATCGCTGAGTCCTAGAGTACTCGAGGAGGGCCCTCCCGGCCTTCACTGGTATGAGGCAGAAAAAAGTGAGCAGTTCTTACCATTTAAACCAGCTGGAGATTTGTTAGTTTACTTGTTTCATTATTAGTTCTGACCTTCTGGGTACCATGTCAGGATGGGAATACAGACTATGCCCTCAGACATGCAGGTCTCCAGCCTACTCTGGACAGTACTTCCTCTTGTTCAGTAACTCCATGTAGGCTATGTAACAAAGGTGCCCCTAAGCCTGCTCTTTATCATCAGAAGTTCTGTCTGAGGTTTGCGAATTGAAGAGGTCCACTTCCAAACACCACTTCTCCATTTCATGGGAGGCATGGTGGTATCTGAGAGTGTGTGAGGGCAGACCCTTTCCTTCCACAGTATATACACTGGAAGGAAAAGTGTGACTCTACACTTCAGTCTACTTACTTGTAAGATCATCACAACCTTTTTTCACAGGTAGTAAAACCCTGGTAATCTGCCTCGGATGTGGTAGGCACTTGCTGTGCTCTGACCTGCTGCTAAGGTGAGTTGCTAAGGTTCATGCCTTGAGGTTCTTGTCTCAGTGTTCTTTATTCTTTTTTAGGCAGTTCTGTATAATGACAGATCTGTTCTGGAAAACCATCATGCTGCATCAGCTTGGAACCTGTATCTTTCTCGCCCAGAATACAACTTTCTTCTGAACCTGGATCATGTACAATTCAAACGCTTCCGTTTTTTAGTTATAGAAGCAATCCTTGCCACAGATCTTAAAAAACATTTTGATTTTCTTGCTGAATTCAATGCCAAGGTTTGTTATATATATAAGTAGGGCCTGATTTTAAAATGTTGTTAGTGTTTGGTAAAAAGTGGCTTTATAACATTTACAATTTAAAGTTTATATATATTTATAATTTATTA
>NW_008355789.1:7177811-7235455 GCF_000622305.1 Nannospalax galili
TAATTTATGATTATATGATTTATATATTTAATAAATAGTTTAGCTACATTAGGGCTAACTTTTAGGAAAACACTTATAATTATGGTAATATGTCTTTAAATAGTGTTTCTTGTTATATTTTCTTTTGACACATGTATGCATTTTATTGTGGCTGTTTTTCAAATAGTAACAAACCAATTATGTCCAAAGTTTTAATGGGACGATTTGAGAATGTCACTCACACCAAGTGAAACCTGTAAGATCAAAGATGTGTTTCTAAGAAGCCAGTTCGTACCTACCTTGCCACACTGGTTACACCCTTGTATTAAGTGATGTTTTAACTGCTGACCTGGCAGAGGAGAAGTACCTGTGTTCTTCCCCTTGAGAACAGTTCATTCTCAGCAAGTGCTCTTGATGGATAATCATTATGCTGGGGAAAATGGGGAAGATCAAGCTCCTCCCTCAGAGAATTCCTCTTCACAGTGGAGTCTGGAATCACTGACCTAGAAGACAGAATACTAATAGCAGTATGTCCTGTGCAGTAGGGAAAGTTGAGGACCACCACCATAGGCACTGAGAGAACTGTGCCCTGTTTGGGCTGGCAGGAAGCTGCTGATTCCTGGATTTTTGTTTCCTAAAGGAAGCTGAACTTTCAGAGCCTAGAAATGGATAGCACAGAATTAGGAGTGTGACCTCCAATACATGTTGACACCATCATAATAAAACACAGTGAGAAATCAGGTGCCTTTAAAATGACTTCATAGCTGTATGAGTAAATTCAGTTTTATTTAATAATAAAAATGCATTTTAAATGCTTAAGTCATGTTTTGTAGGTGACAGATTGCCTAACTCAGTGCTTTGAATCTGTTCCTTGAAGACTTTTGAAGTTTCTTAAGAAAACACTGCGAGTAGGACTGTAGACTTCCCACCCCAAGGAGCTCTCCTTTTAAGTATCTTCTCCTCCTTCTTTCCCTTCTTCGTTTCCCTCCAGGGTTTACTGGAGTAGCCCCGGCTGGCATTGAATTCATATTCCTCCTATTTCAGTCTCCCAAGTGCTAGGATTCCAGGTATGACCCAGTGCTGCCACAATTGGCTTAACTTTTTCTGTGGTGGTGTTCTACAAAGTTTTCTTCTGATCACACGGTTTGGTGCCGAAATTGCACCAAAGCTCAAAAATCCATCATTGCACCAAAGTTCAAAAGTCCACCATCTGGACCATTCTCTTTACTTTTTACTGAGTAAATTTAAGTTCTTTAAAAGCATACCAAATTTACCTATCTAATGATAATTCCATCTACTTAAATAATGCTAATTAATATGTTAGCTTTTATTATGAATCAGGTATTTTTTATTAATCCTTATGGCAGCATATGACAAGATTAGTATCATTTATTTTATAGATGGTTAGATTTAAATGGGTTACATATGTTTTCTACTGTTAACATATTGAATATATTATTCTGAGTTAAAATTTAAAACCATAGAGTTGAGCTTCTAAGAACTGAATCACTTTGCCTTTCACAGCTATAGCTAACTCCTCCTTAGCTCTGTCAATGACCTTTCTTTGAGGTAAAAATAACTACAGTTCTTATAATTTGTTGATACATATGTACATATATTAGACATGGCATATACATCTGTGCAAGCATACATATATGTGTTATTATTCTCTATGATAATCACAAATACTGAAACCTGAGTTATGTTTTATAAAAAGCTATGCATCCTTTGAAGCAAAATCCTAGTAGTGCTTCAGTGGGAAATTTTACTCATGGAGGGCCATCTTCCAGCATACTCTGATTTTAAAGAAGTCTTTACTGGAATCTCTTCCTGTTTTAAGGTATTTGGTAAGAACAAACAAACATTAGAAAATGCCTGTGTCCTCAGAACCTAAAGTAATTCTGTTTTCCCAATAGGCCAACGATGTGAATAGTAATGGCATAGAATGGAGCAGTGAAAACGATCGCCTCCTGGTCTGCCAGGTGTGCATCAAGCTAGCAGATATAAACGGCCCAGCAAAAGTTCGGGACCTGCATTTGAAATGGACAGAAGGCATCGTCAATGAATTTTATGAGCAGGTAAGGTGGAACATGAAATTTGTGGGAGTTTGAAGAACTGCCCTGTGAAGAAAGCACCTTTGGATTTGGATAGCTACAGGAAGTATATAGGTTGCTTTGAAAGGGGGAGAGGGTGTTATATTTACTTTGGGTCTTAGTGTTTTCTTAGCTCTACCTTTGCTGCTAACATTTAATAGCAAACAAAGATAAATAGCTTACTGTCTGTCTGAAATAAATTGATGATACTCTTGACTGTACAAGTAAGGATAGACTCTGATTTCCAAGGTCACTTTCAACCTTGAGAATCTATAGCTTCCAACAGTTGATTGTCAAACGAAGTAGTTTTTAAGTGATTTTATGGGTTTTCTCAGAACACATTTAGAATATAAAGACATTTTCAACTCTGTTTTAGAAAGACTAAATTTCTTTGCAGAGAAACATCTACAGGGCAAAAGTCCTGACAGAAAATTAAAAATTAGAAGTTTTGAAATGAGTTCAGTATAGATACTGATTGGTTCTCAAAGACTCAATATAAACATGCTCTTTTTCCTATCTTTTTAAAATCTTGCCTTTCAAACAATCCTACTAATTGTATATAATTAAGCTTAAAGTTATTAGAGAACAGTAAACTATCAATAATGTTGACATTATAGAATATTGGAAGTTGTTAGTAAAGTTATTGATACTGTAAAAGATGTACATTTTTCTTAACTGAATATCAGCCATAGTAGTTGATATGAACAGAATGTGAAAATTTTGTTGAGGATTTCTCAAGTGGGGAAGTTCTTAGCTTTGAAAAGGTAGAGCATCCTTCTTTATCTGTGTTGGTAATTGATGCAAGTCTTCATGAATGCTAGGCAAGCACTCTACCACTGAGCCACACCTCCAGCCGTAGAGCAATTATAGTCATTGCTTTTTTTGTAAAAATCATTTTGATGTAGGCTATAGTTTTAAAAGACCTCCAGATATTTTAACAGCAAATACGTAAGGTAGTGGTTGATTTTTTAATATTTAAAATGCATTTTTCTTTTTAAAATGCTTAGGGAGATGAAGAAGCAAATCTTGGTCTGCCCATTAGTCCTTTCATGGATCGTTCTTCTCCTCAACTAGCAAAACTCCAAGAATCTTTTATCACGCACATTGTGGGCCCCCTATGCAACTCCTATGATGCTGCTGGTTTGCTACCTGGTCAGTGGATAGAGACAGAAGAGAATGATGATACTGAAAGTAGTGGTGGTGATGATGATGATGATGATGATGATGGTGGTGGTGAAGAATTAGATACAGATGATGAAGAAACAGAAGACAGTCTAAATCCCAGTAAGAATACAGAGAAACTATAATTTTCTTAATGTTATTAGCTGCACATATCTACTTAATTTGGTTTTGCTTTGTTCTCAGCTAAAGCTTAAGTAGTTATATCTTGAATACCAGTATCCAAATGTTCAGATTCAGAGGTCATGTGTTGAGTAACTGCTGTATGCTATGTCCTGTGCTAGTACTGTAACATAATGCGGACTGTTAGTTAATGAAGTAGCGTTTCTCAAGCCAGTGCTCTTCAACAGACAGGACAGGCCTATCACCTCATCTGAACCTCTCTGAAGTGAGTCCTAGCAACTAGCCCTTCATTTCACCTCCTCAGACACTTGTCCTAACCCTCAAGACAGCAGGAAAGCACAACTTCAAAGCAGCCTGCTAATCAGCCTTTCACAGGAGCTTAGGGAATGAATCAAAACAGCGGGGAGAAAAGGAAAACATACAGTCTCTGGTGTGGAGAAGAACCACACTGATAATAAGAATTTGAGTTATGTAGGACCATATTTTTTCTAAATAAGACAATGAGAACAAATGGAAAATAAAATAATCTCATCCTTGTTACCGTGAATGAAGTGCTATCCCTATTTAGTTTTTCTTTTACACATATATACACACAATCTATCTATCTATCTATCTATCTATCTATCTATCTATCTATCTATCTATCTGTCTGTCTTTCTGTTTGTCTGTCTGTCTGTCTATATATCTATATATCTATCTACGTATCTATATATCATCTATCATCTATATCATCTCTCATCTAGTTATGTATAATGTAGGCATCTGACATCAATCTATTTTTCTATTCATCATCTCTATGACCTATCATCCATCCATCCATCCTTTTGTATCTATCTATCATCTATCTATCTATCTATCTATCTATCTATCTATCTATCTATCTATCTATCTATCATCTATCTATCTATAGAGAGATAGCTAGAGAGAGATATAGAGATAGAGAAATATAAAATGCAGAGAGAGAGAGAGAGAGAGTTTTGCCTTTATGTAAGTGTACCGTGTCGTGCAGTGCCCACAGAGGCCAGAAGAGGGCATGGTTGGATCCCTTGGGACAGGAGTTACAGAACTTTTGTTAGCCACCATGTGGGTGTTGAGAACCAACCCAGATCCTCTGCAAGAACAGCCAGTACTCTTAACTGCTGAGCCATTTCTTCAGCCCCCTACTTCCCTCTTATTTTAAAGTGAAATTTAAATTATATCTAGCTAGACACTTTTTCTAGGTCTACTACAAATCAGAACTGTAACACAGTGAAAAATTTTATTCTTTTTTAACAAAAGTAGCATCTCCCAGGGTGTCATCTTCCAGACAGCCCTCCACCTACTTCAAGCCTAAGTGCTTTGTATTTAGGGCTACCACAGCAGACAGTACTCTTGGGCTAACTTTGTGATGGTGGCCTGGCTTTTCAAAACAAATACTACCCACAGAATACTAGTAAATGTATTTGCTTCAATACATCAAAAAGTTACAGGTTTGATATTCAACGTTGGATTATTATAATTGTCATCCTGAATTTCAGCACTGTCCCTTCCGACCAGTTAGTCCTCTCTATTCCTAATCTATTTTTATCTAGTTCACCTAATACCATGTCTCATTCATATTTTTGCTTGTCTAGATTGTTCTTCTAGAATGCAATCTCCATAGCACAGAGATTAGCTTTCTGTTTACTTTTCTAACCTCGGTGCTTTACATAACTACTTAGAATATAGTGGCACTGGATATTGGTTGAATCATACTTGCTTTGATATGAATATGTGTTAAATTCACAGAACCACAAAGAAGGAAAGGCAGACGGCGAATATTTTGTCAGCTAATGCATCACCTCACTGAGAACCATAGGATATGGAAGGAAATCATAGAAGAAGAAGAAAAATATAAAGCTGAGGGGAATAAACTGCAGGTGGAGAACACTTCCTTATCGCAAGCAGATGAGATCCAGGTTATTGAAGAAGCAGATGAAGAGGAAGAGCAAATATTTGAATAAAAGAAAATGTGTTGAAGAAGCCTGGGGGACTGTGCCCAGGGTCAGCTCATTATGTCCACTGTGCTGACTTTAAACTGACCATTCCCATGTGGACGGGCCTTAATACTGTGAGAGGATCCTTGCTGCGCTGGCAGTTTCCCACTCCTAAGCACTTTCATCACATGATCTAGGAAATGGTTCTTAGAACTAGGCTTCAGTTGGCCCATGTTGCAGAGCCTTTCCTCGAGACCTTCCCTAGTATAAAGACTGTCACATTGCTGCTTTGCTGGGTAGTGAGTGAGCTCTTATTTTTCATAGTGGGGGAGGGCTAAAACTAAAATCTCAAGTGACTTCAGTTTTCAAACTGGTGATGCCTTTATGAAAACAGGATTCATCTTGTATTTCCAAACGTATCTTTTATGCCTTTGTTTTGGGGTAAAAAACCTCTGTGTCTAATCCAAAAAAGAATCCATTGTGGCCTTTCTAAGGGATCCCTGCTCAATGCAATGTGTTGTGCAGTATGATTCTCTCAGCCAGGTTTAAACACGAAGGACTGAGGACCTTTGTTATATTTAACAAAATCCAGGTGCATCAATTTCTGATGCTTTTTATTGTTGTGTATAATCTACTATGTGTGTTTTATTTCTGCCTAGAGTATTCAGGTTTGCCATGGACATCAGAAGTCTAATTCTGGTCTTACTGACTTGTGTTCCACGGTTGAATTTTAAATGTGTTTAACAATGAAGGAAATTATTCTGTAGTCAAAACTGTTCTTTTATTCTTGCTCAGGATTAGTAATTTTGAACTTGTAGTTATAAATATAACATAGATTTTTCCAGAAGAAAAAATTGTCCTAATATTGTTAGCCATTTATGAAATGAGCATCATTTTTTTCTTCTCAGATGGATTTGAGACTAATTAAAACCAAGAAAAAAGAGATATCTGCCTTTTGCCTTAATGCAAAACCAAATGAAACTAATCCCATCAAAGATAAAGAACCAAAGAAACAATGAGTTTGAATGGACGTATATAGTAGCTAAATCATTGAGATTTGTGGTCATCTTTAGATCTGTATCTTACGTGCCTTGTGTCCTAGTGTCTGGTTATACTAAAACTGACAATATTTTTGTTGATTTCTTTCTTCTTTGAGAATATGTGGTAAAAACGACCTGGCACTACTTAGCAGTACTAGAACCCAGCTGAAAGACTAAGTTCAGAAGTAAATGATGGGAATACATCTTTAAATTTTATATAAAAATTTTTAAATAGTCTAATAAGTAATTTCACACAAGGCATATAAATAACCTCCTAATGAAGATGCTGGAAAAGAAAACAGACCACATTTATAGTTTTTATAAACCTTTAGAGTGTAGATATGTGCCATAATTGCAAAAAAATAGTTCTAAGGTTATAAACAAAACCAGCCCAAACTTTGTTTTTCATTCTTCAAGACCATAAAATATTTTGGAGCCATGCAGCTTTGTGGACAGTGAGCTATTAATTTTCAGTAGTTCCTTGATAGCTTAATGCTCGCCATTCCCTTCTGACCTAAAACATCTGAGTCATCTGAAAGATGGCATTCAGAGATCTATTGAAGTGTTGGGGTTTTTGATCCTGCAGGTTATCATAATATTTAATGATGCACTAAGCTTTATTTATTAAATGTGGAGTGTTGAGCCCCTTCCTGCCACTTTTGCTACCATTATTGCACTATTAAACTGGTCCCACCATATATTAGTAAGTAATAAAATTTTAACTGATAATCTGTTGAGTTTCCATACATATATATATATATATATACACACACACACCCTGTGCTTATATTTCTCTAACATTTATTTTACATCTTATATAAATGTATTTATGCTACTACTTCCTTTTCTACAAAAACAAATACGTGTATAAGATCATACATGTACAAACATGTATAATGAGAATCAAATTTCGATGCCATTATGTTATTTAAATTTTCTGTTGAAATAATTTACTTTAAATTCTATTTTCTTGAAAGAAGCACATTTTTTTCTAAAAATTTTACAGGGGTCACAGATTAGACTCTATAGACATTATTTATAGAATACATTAAATGGGGGGCAGTAAGGGGAAGTGCAAGTAGGGAAGGGGATGTAGATATCGTATTACTGTATGAAAATCATAAAAATTCAGTGCACGTTTTATTTTAAATTACAGGGAACTAATTTGAAAATTATCCTTAAATTTCTTAACCTTTGCCTAGTAGACATAAGTCAAAGTATCCATGCTAAATGTTAAGGTTCATGATTATAAGGCATGACTGAGCATATATATATATTAAGTACACAGACTCCTATAGACAGTCTTACTTGAGGAACTGTCATCATAAGCTATATTATGTCTTTTGTGGGGGATGTGCTAAGGATTGAGCGCAGGACTCCCTGCCTGCTGTGTAAGCACTCTGCCCTTGTATACCTCCAGCTTATATTACAGGTCTTATTCTGGTTGCTTTGGAATCAGATTGTTACTAGAATTTTAATCATGAGTCTGCTATTATTGTAAGTCACTATAAATATCTGTGTGCTTACTGTCACTTTTTTCTCCACAGAAACCTATCTTTTGAAGTTACTTCATTATCTGAAAGCTGTTTCTTGCTATTCTCACTTTCTTTTTGCTGTGAGCCTTGTCTGCTTATTTGTATGAGAGTCTGGCACTGCTTAGTCAGAAATTCCCTCTAGATTACATCTCACAGGAACAAACGTGTCAAAAGATATGGTGAATAGCATTCTCTCTGGTTCCGTTACTGTAGTTGCCAGGCTGTGAACAGCTCTGAAGGGTGTGTGGCATAGCCATGACAGGCGATGCATTGATGGAAAGCTTCTCAGAGCATGGAGCTCTCTGAGCTCAGCACTGAAGTAAGTTAGCTGGGATAGGATTGGAGTGAGGGCGAAAGACAGCATGTACAGAGGCCAGGGAGAAGAAACCGTCTCCACATTAGAGAGGCCAAAAGATTTAGGGTGGCTGGAACACCAGGTGTAAGTGGAAATACTCGGTGAGAGGTGGTGGTGAAGTCTCTGGTAAAGCACGACCTGCCCTTTAAACTTCACCCCCAAGGAAATAGGGAACCAAAGATTCTGTTTTATGGGGATCACTATCATACTGTCTTGAACTGTTAAAAATTCTAAGAAGCCATCTCACCCTTAGCTCCAACAGTGTAGACAAAGCAAAAATGGAATCACTCTTCCTAAATGCTGCATAGTCAATCTGAAACTTTAAGAAAACAAGTTACCAACAGACTTTTTCTGACAGTGCAATAAGGGAGTCTCCTGTGTTTTAACTTTAAATAAAGAAGGAACCTTCTGCTAACCAGGTAGTTCTTTTTTGTTGCTCTGTTTCCTTGTTCCCTCCTTACAAAAGCCCACTGTCCTGCCACAGTGGTGGAGCGATCTTTCTGTATTTTGTAGAATGGAGGCTGCCCTGATTTATATATTGCAAATAAAAGCCTCTAACTAAATGTGTTACAATTTTTCTTTTTAAAGCTCTAATTTTTGTTCTTTCCGGACTAGAAGATTTAGGAACAGGGAGATCTGAGGCATCATGGCTAGGATAGATTGTATAAAAGAGAAATGAATGGTCTTGGAATTTAAGCCACAGAATCAATTTCCCTGGCAATTGGATAGGGTAGAGAGGAAGGTGGTGAGGGTGACTATTGGATTTCTGATTTGGAAAATCTCAACGTCTGTTACTGAGAACACATCACAAGAGCAGTACATTTTGGATGTGGTAGAAGGTAAGGAGATGAATTCAGATTGGAACTCCGATTGAAAGGTTTGGTAGATTCTAGATTCCAGTGTATTTCAGTATAGGTGTGGAGTTCAGAAGAGAGATGTGGGCTAGATGTGTGGATTCAGATGTCAACAACAAACATTTGATAATGAAAACCACAGGGTGGAGTCATGATGTATTTTCCTGGGAAGAATAAGACTAAGAATTGTGAGACAATTAAATGGAAAAGGAAACCTAAGCGAAAATTGCTGTAGAAATAGGAAGAAAAAGAATAATTTGATAGAAGCCAAGGTAAAAGCATCTTTCAGGAAGGAAATTTGAGGACCAGTGAGATGGCTCAGCAGGTAAAGGGCACCTGCTGCCCAGCCTGAGTTCCATAACCAACCCACATGGTCGAAAGAGAGAATGCCTGAAAGTTTTCCTCTGACTTCCACACATGGAACTACACACTACATGTATGTGCGCACACAAACTCTCTCTCTCTCTCTCTCTCTCTCTCTCTCTCTCTCTCTCTTCTGTAATGCCAGCTGAGGCAGGAAGATTACAAGTTCAAAACCTGCCTGGGCTACAGTGAGTTTGAAGCCAGCTTGGGCTACAGAATGAGATCCAAAACAAATCAAGGCATGACCGGGGATGTATGCTGTGCATGCTGAATACTACCTGAAGGATAGAATAATGCCAGTAATTAAAGTCTGAAAATGTTCCAATTTTAAGCAAGACATTATCACATGTACCATTTGCACAGAGTATTTCTCCCATTAATTGAATGGGACAAAAGCCAGAATACCACAGGTTAAAAATGTTAGAAACTCAACAAGGTAGGCTTCTGGTACTATGAGAAATTAAATAACGCACCTTCCCATAACAGAACTGAGTGCATTGTTCGATGTAAATGTCACTATCAGTTTTAACATTCTGCGAAGTTGCACTTCATGCTGCACGGAAGTAGTAGCTCATCTGTGAAAATATTCTGTCTTGCAGTATACATGTAAATTGTAGAGTCTAAATCTTAGGTCACTTAAAATGGTTTTGACTCCTTTAGCAAACAACGTAGTAGTATTGATACCTGTTTATTCAGCAGTAGCTGAGGAAAACTAAATGACAGTGCAGTAGGAGACATGGTCTGGAACTCCCACCACCAGCCTGAGGAGTTTCCTTTTTTAAGGACCTCACTCAAGTAGAGCTGGGTCCTTGACTAGCTGCAGAAAAGCATTTCAAGATGAGCCAGTATGAAGCAGAGTTGGGGTTTATTAGAGGTTTTTTGTCTTGTTTTGAAAATAGGGTCTTTCTAGCCCCAGCTGGCCTGGAACTTAGTATGTAGACCAAGCTGACCTTGATCTCAGACATCCACCTGCTGCTGCCTCCAGAGTGCTGAAATTAAAGATGTGCACCACCACACCCAGCCCTAAAGAGGGATTTTTAACATGATTTAAGCCTGTGGTTTAACTGGGAGGCACCCAACTCAGGGAAAGTATGACACATCCAAGTATGAGTGTGGGCTTTAAGGAAGAGGTGTACCTGAATGGCCTAGCAGTAACATGAATACCACTTTGGAGGCTCTAATGTTAACATTTCAAAGAGTACTTAAGAAACTTTTCCCCTCCTCTTTTCCCTCTTTTTTTGAAAATGAGATTATTGGGTGGTACTGGAGATGTCTTGGATGAGATTACAATTTGATGATAAAATCAGGGGGGTCAGAACAGGTTACACAAAAAGGCTGAGACTTGTCTTTTACTCTAAATGGAGTTTCTTGTGAGATTCTTAGAAAACCAGTTTTACAGCTGGGAAAGGAAAAAGATCTTACATGCCTAGGCCTTAAGCATGATTCACTGCTATTTTAACATTCTTATTCGAAAATACCCATATGTAGAAGCTAGAGAGATGGATTAGTGGTTAAGAGCATGTACTGCGCTTGTACAGGACCTTAGTTCAGTTCCCAGCACCCACATTGGGTGGCTCACAACTGCCTGTAACTCTAGCTCCAGGTGATCCTATGCCTAACTCTTCTGGTCACCTCAGGCACCTGCACTCATATGCACATACCAGCCCCCCCAATACATCATTTTAAAAAGTTTAAGTAAAATCTTAGAAAACATCTCTGCATAAAAAAATATTGTATCTATGTTGGCAAATGTCACAGCAAATGTTCATTGTGCAGGAATTCTTGATGGCAGGTAAGAGGTTTCAGCCAGACTCTGGGGCAAAGGTCTCCTTTCCTTCTCATACCCTCATAATATCCCTTTCTACCCTGCCTCAGAACCACTCAAAACCATTTGCTTAGTTTTTTAACTGACTTGAGGTTCCAATGTCCTCCACATTCTGAGCCACTATTCACAGTGAAAGTCTATTAGTATTAAGTGTATTTTTCATTGGCTGCTACAATTAAGCACAACTCACTGTAAATGATTTTTGGAAAATTACGCAACTTCACTTTCATGTGTGTGTGTGTGTGTGTGTGTGTGAAGAAATTCCGGTATCATGATTGTTGCTTTCATGTGTTGGGAATATGGTGACGATTGATTACTGGTAATCCCAAACACATTTTTAAAAAAGAGCTATAATGCCATTACATATTAAACATAATCGTGTGTCACATTTGGTTAATAAAATAATTATAAACTACTGTGCCTTAGAGGCGTGGTCCACAAAATTTTTGTTTGACTGGTTTGTTATGCATTGGTAATACAATCTGAGAGTTGGAAACATACTGTGGACACCGACTTGTAGGATGCTAAGTGACAGTGAAGAGTGAATGGGTCACACAGGGCCTCTTTCACCATTACAGCATGAAAAGCAGCTCTAAAGAATGTATGAAAAGTGTTTCTGTGTCCCAATATAAAGTTCTGAACACAATTTGAAAATAAAATTCTTATGTGACAAAATATTAATGCTTCCCTCCACCCATTTAAAAGTGTAAGAACCATTTTTAGGTTATGATCCATATGAAATAGATGGCAAGCCAGATTCAGGGTAATTTTTGAACACTAGATCTGTTTTCTTAAAGATGCAAAATATTCTATTTCCCTGTTGCCTAACATTAATTCCTGTTTTTTTTTAAACTTCCACTATCTTGGGTTATTTTCTAATTAAAAAAAAAATGGTGTGCTTAGTCTAAACATTTATTTTATTTTATTTTTTTTTTTTTTGTCTTTTTGAGAAAAGGTCTCTCTGTAGCTGCAGCTGGCCTGGATTCACTATGGACACCAGGGTGGCCTCGAACTCACAGAGATCAGCCTGCCTCTGCCTCCCGAGTGCTGGGACCAAAGGCGTGCACCACCACGCCCGGCAACATTTCACTTTTTAAAAAGAGTACCAAGTCTGTGAATTGTTTTCCTCAGATTTTATGTGTATGAGTGTATTGCCTGCATGTGTAGAACAAGGGTGTCGTGTAATATGTAATACCTGTGGAGGTCAGAAGAGGGCATTGGGTCCCTTGTAACTAGAATTATGGGCAGTTAGCTGCCACGTGGGTGCTGGGAACCAAACTCAGGTCCTCTGCAAGAGCAGCCAATGCTCTGAATCACTGAGCCATTGCTCCAGTCCCTCATATGCAGTTTTAAAAATGATTCCTTACAAATCCTTCAATTTTGTTTTCTGGTTTTGTTTTTAAACCCCATCTTCATAAAAATGTGTATTATTCATGCTTTTGGAACTTATTTACTTTTGGTTCATTATATGCCTAATTTTCATGAACTTTTCAAGGCACTTGTAAAAGTAGTACAGAACTTGATACTCATCAGCTCCACATTACCAGTAATGTATAGGTCATCTGTGTTCTCCTCTGCACACATAAAAAGCCAGGACATCTTGGTGTTACTCATCAGGTACTATTCATCCTACTGTTTTGAGATGGTCTCTCATTGGCCTGGTACTTACCAAGTAGGCCAGGCTAACTGACCACCCAGCCCCAGGAATCCACCTACTTAGCTTCCCCAGTGCTGGGGTGACAGATGTACACCACCACACTGACTTGTTTTATGTGGATTCTGGGGACTAAACTCAGGACCTCATACTTGCACCGTGAGCACTTTACCAACTGTGCCACCCCAGCCCCATACTGTCTTTTTTCATCCACTTGCCGTAGAGTGGGAGCAGTGAAGACTGATTTCTGAACTGCTGTATTTGGTGCCCCATTACAGCTTCCTTATGGACTACGTTTGGAGATTATTATATAAAGTGCACACCTTTATCTTGTATATGATCTCTGGCTTGTATTCTACTTCGTTAAATTTATGACTCCAGTTTCCTTTATATTTAATATGCCTTCACCTGCCCTTTGAAAATTTTTGTTCGTGATAGGAGCTCATGTAGCCCAAGCTAGCCTCAAACTATGTAGCTGAGGCTGACCTTGAACTCCAGGTGCTACTGCCTCCACTTCCTAAACCCTGGAAATAAAGGTGTGTGCTACCATGCTCAGTTCTAGCCTCTGAATTTTAACCTTTAAAGGTTAAACCTTTTTGGATACCTCTTCTATACAATACTTGGTTTGGTTATGATCCAGTCTTACAACTTTTAAAAAGGTACGCTAGTCCAGTATTCATTTATCTAGCATGTAGGGCCTTCAGTTCTCCACATCACTTCATCTTTTCTTTAAACAGGCATTTCTCCCAATAAGTGTGAAAATTTATACATCCAGGGACCATCTCCATTCACCTTTAGATGCTCTTTTCCTTAGTCTGCTGCTTTTCTATGAATAACCAAAAATCAGTTCCTTTCCTCTAGCACTTAATTTTAAGCAATATTGCCCTTAACTTTTGTGCTGCTAAATATGCTTAAATTTCTACTGTCCATTTAAAGCATAGATGATCCCTGACTTAAAATGTTTTCAGTTTCGTGAAGTGTTATGTACTGAGCAAACACCATACTTTGGAATTTTCTCCCTAGGCTAGTGTTACATGGCAAGATTCTTGTGACCCTGGGCAGTAGTAGCAAGCTGCAGGTCCCAGTACCCACACGATAATAAGCAACGAATAACTCTAAAATCTACTTTGCTGCTGAACTGTGATATTCAGTAGGTTTCATGTAATAAATGCTTCAACTGAGAACAGTCTCGATTTACTTTACAATGGGTTACGAGCGAGGTACAGTCACATGAAGCAAAGAGCTCATGTTCTGTCTTTTCTCATTTTAGCAGGAATATAAAGTATGTACATAATCTTCTCACAGTTAATTCACTTTGTCTTAGTTCCATAGTTAAATTTATTCAGCACTCAATGCTAATTCATTTCATTTGCTGATGCTTTCCCAATTATTTTGGTCAGTGAAATGTGCATTCACACCTCTTTTGTATTTGGGTGGTACAGAACTTTAGGTTGTAAATCAGATCAGATTAGATGGTACCCAGTTGAGGACACCAATCCCACATAGGAGAGTGCTATCTTCTTGGCTAGTACTCAATTCTGGGGGCAAGTTCTACAGCTGCAGCACTAGGTGGGAAAAGCAGAGTTGGGATAAGGCAGGGTTTCTCTTCCGTTACTTGCCTGGTGAACAGCCAGCTTGCTTTCTTCCCACTTTTGCTTTAACTACCCTCCTCTTCATGGACCAGTGGTCTCCACGCTTTCCTGTGAAGCATGTGCTCTCGTGTCCACAGCAGGCTGTGGCTGTATGTTCTTTTCCACACCTCCTTCAGCATTTTCTCCCCTCTCTTCTCCCCTCTTTCTTGCAGAACTTGAAAGTACCTGATACTGATACTGCCCTCCACCCCATTATCAATGCCCTCACACCCCTTCCTGTACCCAAGGTTACTTTAATGGAGGTAAGAAGAAATAAT
This sequence comes from Nannospalax galili, assembly GCF_000622305.1. Lineage (NCBI taxonomy): Eukaryota > Metazoa > Chordata > Mammalia > Rodentia > Spalacidae > Nannospalax > Nannospalax galili. The sequence continues at coordinate 7,192,676 of NW_008355789.1, forward strand.
CATGCTCAGTTGCCATCAGTTGAATCAGAAATTATATTTTCAACATTGTAATTGGTAGGTCATTATTGTCTAGTGAGAGAGAAGGCATTGTCACTGCATAGGTCTAATGGATCTGTCACTATGTAAGATATTTCCTATTGTGTATTACCTTGTAGTTTATGTTAATTTGTGTTTTTGTAAAATTCAGTATTTTACCAGTTACTTGGATTTAAATGGTCAAGAGTTGATATTATATGAAAACCAACTGAATATTATAAAGCCTATCATGTATAAAAAGAACATAAGATGAAATAAGGCATGTCTGTGTCAGGACCTAGAGGAATTATTTCTCCTGTCTGGACCCCTAACTCAATGGCTATAGAACAGGTCATTAAGTGAGATTAAGGCTCTCTTTAATAGTTTATGAATTTATATCTTCTATGATTTTTGTAAGGTTCACATACACCTGAGTAAGACAACTTATGAATATTTCCTAAGGCACAGGTAAACAAAATAGCATGTGTAGGCTTATGGAATTGCTGATCAAAAGCAAAATGAAGCCTACTTAATTTTTACTACAATGCACTTTATGAAGATATTTTTTCAGTAAGATTGCCAAGTCTGTAGAACCTCCAGATTATAGAATTCAACTTTTTTGGAAAGACATATTATAGTAAGGAGGAGGCCATGGAAAGAGATTTGCTATGTCAAAGAACAAACAGATTAGGAAGCAGCCTGAGCAGCGCATCTGCTCTTCAGGACAGTAGAAAAGCAGAGAGCAGATGAGGTGGGCACTGTGACTGGTCTGACTCATAATCCCTCCTTCCTTCAGTTTCTTGTTTCTGTTTGGACAACTATTGCACTCTCATATAGCACATACTTTGGGAAAAGACAAAACACAGTACAGTTAATGTATGCACATGTATGACTCAGGATCTCTGGAAGATAAGAGTTTCCTGGGGTTATAAAAAAATTCCCCGGGGATGGAGAGATGCTCAGTGGTGAAAAACACTGGATCTGGGTTTGGTTCCCAGCACCTACCTGGTGGCTAACAACCACCTGCAATTCCATTTCAAGGGGATCTGAACCTTCTGGCATCTTTGGGGATTTCATGCATGTGGCACTTATGTACATGCAGGCAAAATGTTTATACACATAAAAAATAAAAATTTAAAAAAGAAAAATTTCCACATACCTCAAGAAACAATTGAAACCTGCTCTTTGCGTGGCAGTGGCAGAGCACATGTATTCCCATAAACTAGCCTGAAGAAAAAGCTGTGATCATCTGGAAGACAAACTTAGGTCATACCATGAAGCATGTAGGCTATCCCAACCCTAAAACTTCCACATTACCTCTAAATTTTCATTTATTATTTAGTGAATTTTCACAAGACTTTCTTTGCAAACAGAAGCATCTTAATACATCAGAGATACCAAAACTCCTGATTTGTACCAGAGAAACTAGTTAAAATTAGTAGATAATAACCAAACTAAGGTTAAATTCAGTCTTTTTATTTAAAAGATTACTTTTAATTGTGTGTGTGTATCTTTGTGTGTGTGTGTGTGTGTGTGTCTGTGTGAGATGGTGGATATGTGCACATAGGTGTGGTGCCCACAGAAGGCAGAGGTATCAGATTACCTTGGAGCTGGAATTTCAGATATTTGTGAGTCACCTGATGTGGATGCTGGGAACTGAACTCAGGTCTTCTGCAGGAGTAGCATTTGCGCTTAACCACTAAGCCATCTCTCCAGCCCCCAATCTATAGTCTTAATACAAGCCATTGTTATGGGTACTTTAAGGCTGCAGCTGTTCATAAACCAAGTTACAAGGACATGGGTGGTTAGTGTACAACTTTAGAAGAATGATAATGTAAAAATGGCTATAAATGAGCAAATATACATTCCTGTTTGCTTTGGCCAATCAGTATATCAATTTGTCTTGGTATACTTAGCAGTGTCCCAACATCCTCAAATGTTTCAATTTTACAACTTTCCATGTCTCCATAGGAGGTCTTTGGATCTGAATATTGATATCTTTAGAAAGTGTGAGAGCACTAACCCATGTAATTACCTAATGCTTTCTTAAAGATAAGATGTTTGAATCTTTGAGCACTGCAGCTGGTTCTAGTAAGAAGTGGTGCCAGGAAAAATGTAATGCCTGTGCCTACGAAGAAAGAATCAATAGTCATGAATCATTTTTTATTCCAAACATATATTGTCACTTCCTACTCACTGGCCTGCTGCTATAAGAATGGATGCTCAGGGATCAAAGAGCCTGTTTCTAGGAAGAATGCACAGTTCTTAAGAACAGCAACATTTGAAAGCACTGGAAGGGTCCACATTAAATATACTTTCATATTTTAAATACCTCTGTAGCCCACAATCATTTAGTTGGGTTTTACTTTCTTCTTTAGTCCTGGACTGATACCACAGTCAACTGATCCCAATACCTGATCATAAAGGATCAGTACTTAGAAGCAAAGTTGTCCGGGATGGAGCCAGGTGAGAGGAACATTATACTAAACAAGCAGCTCTGTTTAAAGGGATCCATGGCCCTTTTTAGCATCAGTGTAACATAATGTTCCTCAACAGAGAATCCTACAATAGAATTCATTGAAGTTGGAAAAGGGATCCTAGCTGATCCTCATTATTGCTCTAGTGCTGTTTTAACAACACAACTGTGCTCGTTCAGTTTTATAAAACTGTGGCTTTGATCCAAACACCAATATTGATTCCACTACATTTTCTGCACTTTCAGCGTCTTTCAGCACAGATGAGATAGGATTGGGGCTGCAATGTCATGCCTAACCTGGGTTTTAGATTTGGAACTAGTTCATGTGGAAAATGCAAATGAAATCGCTGAAGCAATGCTGTAAAAAATAAGAACATTTCCATCCGAGCCAGCTGTTCTCCAAGACAGTGTCTTCTCCCTAGACAGAAAAGGCAAATAAAATAAGCCTTAAGATTACATTCACTAAAATTAATTATTTAATATTTGGTTGTCATTCAGGAAATCTGGAATTTAAAGTAGGTTAGAAGACATTATCTTCATGAAAGAATTCTTAAAATGTCAAAGAACAGAAACTAGCACTTAGTCTCAGAAACCTACTACTTTACTTCCTTATGTCAGATCACAAACTTAGTCTAAGACTCTGCTCCTAACTCTGACTTCCCTTGCGTAATGCAATGTAGCCTAAGACATGCTATGGGAGATCTTTGAGATGTGATGTTTTGTTCTTACATACTCAAGGGAAGCCCATTTCAATTGACCAAAGTGTATTTTTCTCAGTGATGAGGAAGAGTCTGCAGTTCATCTTCCAAGCTCTGTGATCAATGTCCTGTCTCCCAGAAGTGATATTACCTAGTTAGGGATGATGTAGCAAACTGGAAGGCAAGAAGACAACATTCTAGCTTCATTTGAAGTTGCCAAGGCTTTCCTTTCTCTAGGTTTCAGTTTCTCAAGATACCTGTTACTATCTCTTTGCTCTAGAAGTTTGACAGCAAACCCAAAATTCACAGGCAAAAGTGTTTCAGAAGTAGCTACAATTTCTCAACAATTTTCCTCTGTTTAAGTAAGGTTTACTTTGAATAGAAACAGGTGCTCATTACTTTAACCAAACCATTCTCTCCTGCAAGGATTAATGTTAGGTATTCAGAATTGGATAGTCTAGAGCAGGATATTTCAGACTAAGATTCTATAAATGACAAATCACTGTTATACTTTAAAGTTATATATGTATAAATGCTCTCTTACCTAGAGAAAAAGGAACCAAAGCTTCCTTTTTAGTAAAATATCCATTGCTGTCCAGAAATCGCTCAGGATAGAACATGTCTGGGTCTTTCCAGTATTTTTCATCAAAATGTACAGAATAAAGATTTGTAATTACTGTTGTGCCTTTAGGAATGGAATAACCACGTACAACTGCATCTTCAGAGGTTGCATGAAAAATCCCCAGTGGAACTATATTACAGAATCTTAAAACTTCATGCAAAACTGCTTCAGTATAATGCATTTTGCGTTTGTCATCCCAAGAAGGCCTTCTACTGGGGCCCATAATTAAATCAATCTCTTTATGAACTTGTCCTGTCAGAGGAAAGTGTTCACATTATTACACAATTCTTAAAATGATAGGTAAACTTATTTCTGTTTGGGGTATAATAAATTATTATAAATCAACAAAATACCAAGTATATCTAGATTTGGATTTTACATTATCTGAGAGTTAACTATAAACTATATATCTTGTATTACTATTAACTAATACTCTTGGTAAGGTAAAAAGTAAAAAGATTAAGAATAAATGTGAATTTGGGGGCAATCAACAGCTACCTAATTGGACTAAAAGCCCACTCAATGGGAGGAAACCCAAGTGTGGTGCTGTAAATATAACCAAACACACATGGCTGGAGAGGTCATAGATCTTAGAGAAAACCCCAAGACTGTCACATCCCTAGACTAATATAATTTCTTACTATGTGCAAAATATATATCCTTGTATTTACAGACAAATACTGCTGTCACCAAAGAAGCTTCTTTTGCACCAGATGGAGACTATTACCATGCACCACAACTGGTCGCACACAGACATTGTCTATGAAGTGTCCAGACCTAAGTAATACATCTACAATGGAACCTCACTTAAGGCTCACAGAAAATAGAACAGGGATAAAGAGGTCACTAATGAATCTCTCAGCTCTCATTAATGAAGCTCCCTCATGAAACAGAGGACCAGGAACACAAAAAGTCACAAATGGCCAAAATGTAGAGATTAAGAGGCTGCAGAAAGCTGGTCCTTGGACAGGACTCCTATATTAAATTTCACCCACCCAGGGCTCAGGGACCATTGAGGAAAAGGGGGCAGAAAGATTGTAAGAGCCAGGGAGGAGGTGCACAACCAATAGAAATAGAGTCCTACAAGCTCCTGGGACCCTGCTCATATGAATCTACAGTAGGCATACACAAGTCCCATGCAAACTTGAGCAGACAAAAACCCAGCATAGAGCTGGGGCTGGGGAAATGGACAGCAGACTGCAATCTTAACTGAAAAAATATTGGCAACTGATTACTGCTGGGTGAGGAAGAGTTGATTTTCCTAAAGCAAGGGACTCTAGATATGCTGACTAGACCTGAGTAGATGAACTGGTACTGAGTAATGTCTGGGAACACTAATTTGACACACTAGGCCTTAACACAAATGACAAAGTATCAATTCCAGTGCAGGGGCTATGGAGGGTGCCAGTGGGGATGGGGGCATAAAGAAGATTAAGATTGAATGAGATGTTCTATATGAAATACACAAAAATTCAACAAAATCAAATTAAAAAAAAAACATGTGAAATAAGCCTAAAATTATAATGTACCATCACTGTTAGCAAGAAACAGAATACTGGAATTAGAAAAGGCAGAGTTCAGATTCCCACTCTGCCACTTCCAGACATGCAGCCTTTTTAGTCATTTAGAAAACAGGCATAATAAGATCAAGGGTTTAAATTTTCAAATTTATTTAATGTTTATGAATGCTTTGCTTACAGGTATGTAAGTGCACCACATGCATGCAATGCCTTCTGAGGCCACAAGAGGGCATTGGATCCCTTGGAACTGTAGTTACAACTGGTTATTAGCCACCATGTGGGTGCTGGGAATGGAATCCAGGTCCTCTGCAAGAGAAACCAGTGCTCTTAACCACGGAGCAATCTCTCTAGCCCCATGAGATTGATCTAGGGTTGTTTCGTTCATTTGTTTAAGAGAGGACCTTTCTTTGTAGCCCAGGTTTGCCTTGATCATACCATACAGCCTACACTGGCCTCAAATCTGAAATTCTGCGTCAGCCTCCTTAGTGCAAGGGTTATAGGGATACATCAGCAGGCCTGGCCTTCAGATGGGTTTTCTTTATTTTTTCATGAATATTGAGATACTAGTTTGGGAAAACTTTCTATAATTATGAAATATTTCTCTTCTTGGCTAGCACAGCCAGAGTTCCTAAAAATGCTTTCTACAGCCAAACACTCTAAAACATATATGAGCCCTGTATGTAACCCTGAGATCAAGAGATGCCTCACCTTGAATGTTAGGATAAAGAGCCATGAAAAGAATAGCCCAGCGTAGAACATTGGTTGTAGTTTCGGTTCCAGCAATGATAAGTTCACCCACTGAGAAAATGAGGTTTTCTCTGGAGAAAGTAGATAAAGGGTCATTTTTACCTTGATCCATCTCATCTAAATAAGCATCAATGAAATGCTGGGGTAATTGAGGCTTTCTGTTGACTGAAGCTTTTTCAATAAGTCTAGAGAGGAAATCATAGACCATGTCTGCATTTCTAAATAGCTTTTGATGTTTTCCAAAAGGTAAGATGCCAATCCATGGAAATGCGTTGTACAGGAAGACTGAGGCGCTGGCTGCTAGTTCCACATTCTCACTAAATAACTCAATCATGCGCTGAAAGCCAGTGTCTTCATAAGTGAGTCGTTCTCCAAAAAGGATCAGATTAGTTATGTTTGAAACAGCATTTGTTATTAGTTGCTTGAAGTCAAAATCTCTACCTTTGTATGTTTCAACAGCATCAATGAGAAATTGAGTTTCTTCTAAGATTTTAGATTCAAAAGATTTTTGACCACATCCAAAATAGTGAAAGCTGTTAACAGCCAATTTTCTGTGATCAATCCATCCTCGGCCATATCTGGAATTGAGTAAGCCTAAAAAAAAGTATTAAAAATATCCTGTAATTAATACTTCTCTGTACTTAATGGATGAAAATGCTATGGAGTAAAAAAACTAAAAAAAGGAGAAGAATACAAATGGACAGGAAGAGATGTTCTCCCAGTTGTCTAGACAGATGATTGGATCCTAGTCCCTACGTCTCATCAGCCATAGAGTATTAAAGTCTGCCTTCTCGCATGAAGACTAGCAGAGAAGACCCACACTTCTCCTACCACAAGAAACTATCAAATCTTACATAATCAAACACAGGTGAACTAGGCCTAGATAAATTTGTCATTCAACTTTCTCATACACCTGACTTAAAAGACAAATGACTGTAAGTTCTATGAGCAAAATTTTATTCTGAATTAAACACTACAAAATCATGCCTTTAGGACTGGAAAGTTTCTGTTTGAAAAAGACTAGATTTTTACAGCAGATTTCCTTGTGTTAAAGGAATGATAGACAATAAGGTAACTAGTAGAGGCAAGGGTTGCCTGAGTGAAGTATCAATGTAGTAGAAATGCTCAATAGTTTGAAAAGGAAAATCATGTAGGGCTGGATGGCTGGGCGGTTAAGAGCACTGGCTGCTCTTGCAGAGGACCCAGGTTCGATTCCCAGCACCTGCATGGTGGCTAGCCACCATTTGTAACTCCAGTTTCAGGGGATCCAATGTCTCATCTGACCTCCGTGGGCTTTGTATGATATGGGTGCACTTACATCCATGCAGGCAGTACACTCATATACACAAAATAAAAATAATAAATAAAATAGTTTTAAAAAGAAAAGGAAAAACATGAATTCCAAATTTGCTAATATTAGGATTACTTGCCACAAAATTCCAGAATCCACACAGTATAACTGTTGATTTGAAATGAGTATTATGGACACTTTCCCCATTAACTATCAAAGGAACTAAAACCTACTAAGTTCAGTGCATATACTTATATAAACAAGTACTTGGGATTCTACTTACCACTGGGCCATTGATTTACCTATGATCAAAATTATCATATTCTTTTGTAGACATGAGGGACATCAAAAATTGATAGTCTTTGTGGAATTTTTTTTGTTAAATTGGAGCTTATTAAAAAGTTAAGGGGTCTGTACTGTAACCACCTTATCCACCCATAGTCCATTCTTGTTTTCTGGATTACTAGATGACTATTAATAATAGTCAAAACTTATTGATGGGGCACCTACTATGCTCTAAGCAGTATTCTAAAATGTTGGAGATTTATCAGTGAGCAAAAAAGTCAGAAATTCTAATTTACAAAGAATTACCAACAAGAGACAGAAAGAGTAAGAGAGTGAGCAAGTGAGCTAATTATATAGTATTTAAGAGGCTATGTGTGGAACTGGAGAGATAGCTCAGAGGTTAAGAGCACTGACTACTCTTGCAGAGGACCCAGGTTCGAATCCCAGCACCCACATGGCAGATAACAACCTGAATCACTAACTCCAGTTCTGGGGGATCTGATGCCTTCTTCTGACCTCTGGGGCACTATACGACATGGGTGCATTTACACACACATGAAGGCAATACACTCATACACATAAAATAAAAATAATAAAATATATTTTTAAAAAATAGGCTATGTATTTGCTCTTCATTTATTTATTGTTTAATGTCTTATTTTGGCCTGAAAATCTGATCTTTAAAATCTGTACCTTCTGGGCCAGCAAGATGGCTGTGAGACGCTAAGAACCCAAATGTAATCCCTATAATCTACATAAGGTGGGAGGAGAGAACTCACTCCACAAAGTTGTCCTCTGGTCTTCACACGTGCTGTGACATGCACATACATACACGCATATCATAAAATATAAAAATTTATATTTATGCTTTTTTTGTATTTGTGATTTAATAAAGGACTTTAACTTTTGCTTTTTATTCAGTGACTTTTAGCCTGTTTAATCAAGATATTACCAATTTTTTTCTTTGAAAATGTGGTCTCATTACAGAATTTAGAACACCATTATTGTAAAAAGAAAGAAACCAACATCTGATTTCAACATTTCTCTTTTATGCTTGCTTTTGCTGCTCTCTTATTGATTATGGTCAACTTTCAGCCGTTCTTCCTTTTTGAACATGAAATCACCCAAATCTGATCAATATGGAGCCCTACAGAATACTTGTCCTTTACATAAACTCTACAACTTTCCATTTATGCTGCATGATGATTAGTTAGGACGGTTTTTCTTAGTGTGTGAGTACATGATAGCAAGTGTGTCACCCTGTCACCCAGTACTCAAAACTATCCTCAAAGGAAACTTCTCATGTATGTGTAGCTGTAAATTATTTCATAAAAACATATCACGTATATTTATTAGAACTGGACTGAAATAAAAATAGAAGGCCAATGATCTAAAATATTACTGAATGCAGTCAGAAAGCTTCTCAAGTACCAGTGCCATACAGTAAAAAAGAACCCCAACTGTTTAAAATGAGTAATATGATTTAAAATAGTTTGGTAAACCACTGAATAGTTGAAAATAAACATACCTCCCATTTTTGTCATCTTCATGAATAAAGGAAGGCATGGTCTGTCAGCAAAAATTTCACCTTGATGAACCAGGCATTCCTTTACTACATCATAGCCATTTAGAACCACCGTTGATATGCCTCCAAGATCCAAACTGAAAATCTTTGACAAGAAGAGAAGGAAAACAACATTCAAACGTCAGAATGTATAGGGAAACCCAGCATAATCCCCCTCTTCTAAGCCCGACCAGGATTTGCTGCATCCCTGAAATATAAGGATCTGTTACTTGACAAGGTGTAGATAGCGGATTCACTGTATTCCATGCCTGAAGCCATCTTATAAATGGTGTAACGGAAGGAATAATGGACACAGAAGGCCCGTGTTTAATTTAAAGTTTGCCATTAAATAGATTTAATATATAAAGCAAAACAAACTTCTTGGGCTTCAGTGTTGCCACAGAAAATATATTAGATTTGAATATTTTTAAAGGATTCATTCCACTTCAAAATATTCAACATGTAGGAACCTTTTACTTCCAAGATAAAAGAACAACCAGCATCATCTACCTATTATGTCAGCCTGAAGTTGGAGAGACAATGGAAAAGGTCCAAAAGACAACTTTGCAGTAAATCATATAGTATATTAGCCCAACTGTATTTGCCTTTATTAATCTCATGATGCTGAATCAAATTCTGTTAAGGGAATCTGACTTTAAAAGAAAGGCATTTACGGCTTAGAAAAAAGTAGATACCTTTGAGCTAAGGGGAAAGTAAAACAAGATAAACCATCCTCATCCTTGCAGAGGTTGTTGGCCAAGTATTCTAGTTTGATTTCTGTTGCTCTGATAAACACCACAACCAAAAGTAACAAAGTAGAAAAGGGTTTACTTCAGCTTACACTTCCAGCCACAATCCATTACTGAGGGAAGTTAAGACAGGAACTCAAGGCAGGAGCCATGGAGGAATGCTACTTACTGGCCCACTCTCTGGTTCTCTCTCAGCTAGCTTTCTTATATATCTGTCCTAGTCTGTTCTTCATTGCTGTGACAAAACACTCTGACCAGTACCAACTTGGGGAGGAAAGGGTTTATTTGTCTTACATCTCCCAGGTCTCACGCAGTTCATCAGGGAGCCCAAGGTAGGAACTCAGGGCAGGAACCTGGAGGCAGGAGCTGGAGCACAGGCCATGGAGGAATGCTGCTTACTGGCTTGCTCCCTTGGCCCCTGCTCAGCCTGCTTTCTTATGCAACACAGGCCCACCTGCCCAGGGGTGGCACCACCCACAGTGGGCTCGGCCCTCCCACATCACTCATCAAGAAGATGCCCTTCAGACATGGCCACAGGCCAGTCCAATAGAGGAAATTTCCCGATTGAGGCTCCCTCAACCCAGGTGTGTCAAGTTGACACTAAAGCTATCCAGTACAATATCCCAAGGCCATCTGCCTAGAGATGGTACGATCTACCCTAGGCTGGGCCCTCCCACATCTAGGATCAATCAAGACAATCTTTCATAGACATGGCCACAGGCCAGTCTGATCAGGGAAATTCTTCAACTGAGGTTCCCTCTCCTCAGGTGACTGTAGGTTGTATCAAGTTGACAATAAAAACTAGCCAGTACACCACATGTCTCACCTCAGATTCACTTACAAAGTCACACCTCTTGTAGTGTTTTAGCTAACCTAACATAAAGACCTGGTCCAGTGAAAAGCCAAGTTTTCTTATCAGCATGTCACAGAGACTGCTTATCGCTCTCCTCTCAGGCACTGCCTGAGAGCTCCTTACAGCCAAAATACTGAGAGGAGGCTTATCTTTGTGCAAACAAGTAGAGCAGATTTAATCATGGTACAAACTACTTCGAAAAAAAACCAGGAGGTCTTAGCTGAGGACAAAATCCTTTGGAAGTAGGTCATCCAAAGTGATAAAGATTACCAAGTGGAAACAGAATCAGTCGCATCTGAGCAACGGACCATCAGAGCCTCTGGCACTGGATGGGCCCTGGACCAGAGAAGCAGGCTCACAGAAGTAGTTCTCAGTGGCAATGGGAGAAATTTCAGCACAAAGGGAAGACTAGCAGATAAGCAAAGGACATATTTTTTCAGTTCCCCAAACAGCAATGCAGTATTAAGGGAAAGTCGTCCCAGAAAAGTAGTGAGCAGAAATAATACAAAAATAGCATTAATTAATAAGAAATGGTATTGATGCTGGAAAAAAAACAAATTGATGACTTCGTAAGGATGATATAAAACTTTGGCTTTGAAAGGTGTGTTAGTACGAAGGCAGAACAGAGAGGTGCTGTATTTCAAGGAAAAGCATCAGACTGTGGTTACTAGGGATTCTAAAAATCAGAGGACAAGCAGTACTGGGTAGTACATACCATTAATCCTGGGTATTTTGTTTCAATAATATAAATCTGGATTTCACAACCTCTATACTCTGTCCAAGCCAGCAGAATTTCTCCTTTATGGCATCACAACTACCTCCTAACTGGCCTAATTTCATCCAGCTCTGTAGGCAATTCTCAACATGACATAATATTGCTTCATGGCCTTCGTGCTTGCTCTTTTCTTGGTGTGCTTTTCCCTAGTTGTTCATAGCCTGCTACTCAACACCTTTAAAGTCTTTGTTCATAACCTGTTCTTGCAGTGAGGCCTGCTCTGATTAACCAATTTAAAATCTGACCCTCTAGCAGTCTCCATTTCCGTTACCCTAATTTAGCTTCTGGCACACTCCATATACTTCTAACATATGGTAACATATAATTACTTAACATACTTACGTTGACTGTCTTCCAACAGAAAGCAAGCTACATAGGGACAGAGATCTCTGTTTTGCTCTGTACCTCCAACACCTAGGACAGTGCAGAGCATACTAATAACAACTGACATGTATTTTGAATGAATAAATTTTGGTTGAAACATATTTAAGCACATTATTATAGTACAGACTCAGGTCTATTTCTCATTTGGAATGCCTTCTTGACTGTCATTCTATCTGACCATGTCAAGTCTTCCATGGAGCTTTGTGGTATGTTCTTTTATTCTTTGCTTTGAACCATCACAATTCATGCTTCTGAGCTCCTACAACTTCATTTAATACTAATTTGAACCAGAACCATTCTCATCTTCTGCCTGGCTACTAAATTACAAGCCCCTTAGAAGAAATCACTTCATTGTTTTCTGAGTCCTCCAAAGAATCCCTTGATTGAAGGGACTGAACTTCAATCAATCCCTTGATTGAAGTTCTCAATCAATGTTTGCCATATAATAAATTGAAAAGTTGTCTTTACTGCCCTTAAGTGTACTGCCTGAAAGAATCTGACAAAACCACTTATACTGACTTTGCTGGCCATGGCATGCTGATCAAAATCTACACTAGATTGTAATCGGAAATTTAGTGATCAGAGTGAATCTCCCAGGAAATGGCCCTTTATGACTGCACTACATTTCTATATAATGTTGCTTAAAATAAATACTCATCTTGAGCACTGTTTTCCTTTCAAAAATTATATAGGACTGAATTCACAAAAGTGGGTGTTATTTTAAGGATCAGGTTTTTGTTGTTGTTGTTTGACCATACATTTCAAATTTAAAAGGGAGCCATGGAAAAATAAGATTCTATTTTCAAGTCCTACAACCTACTTTCCACAATCTTCTGTGGTAGCAGAAATAATGGTCTCTTTCTATTCTACAAAAAGGTTAGGATTTTAACAACTTACAGTTTTGAGACCTTGTCAAAATTGGGAAATAGCTCTAAGATAAAAGTAGATTTTCAGGGGTGTTCCACAACTAGAACAAAGATGGAATGCAGCAGCAGCTTTAAGAAAGCTACTGTGGGACAGTTATGAAGTCCAGCACACAAGCTCACTCTGCAGTGCACTCATCCCTTTCCATTTTGGCTCCTTTCTGCTCTTCCTTTGCTTTTTTGCAACTACTGGCATAGGGTAGCCCTACCTGATCTGTAGTAAATTGCCTTCATTGTAAAGAATGGCATGGTTTCTTCAAACTGTACCAGGAGCAAAATTATTCATGCCAAATTCTTATCCATTGAATCCAAGCAACATATTCCTGCATGCAGTCTTCCAGCACACTTATAATGTAAATTTTAACTTACTGTAATAAGAGACTTAGATCACTTGTTCCATATGAATATTCATAGTAAGTAAAGAGTTCCTTTCAGCTCAAGTATTTTCATTTTATGCATAGGAGTGTATGCAATGCATTGTGCAATGCCCACAGAGGTCAGAAGAGGGCATCTGATTTCCTGAAACAGGAGTTACAGATAATTATTAGCCACCACGTGGGTTCAGCTCAGTTATATATAAAAAATTTAATTTCCTATTCTATGAAAAAGTATTTCAAGTTATTGGTTTAAAAACAATTTTAGGGGCAGAGCATGGTGGCATACACCTTTACTCCCAGCACTCAGGAGGCAGAGGCAGGTGGATCTCTGTGAGTTCAAGGTCAGCTTGGCCTACATAGTGCGCTCTAGGCCAGCTGGGACTACAGGGAGACCCTGCCTCAAAAAGACCAAAAAAAGAAATTTAAAAAATTTGTCAGCATAATAAACTCTTTTGGGATAGGTGTGTATCTCAGTGGTAGAACACTTACCTAGCATGTGCCAGGCCCTAGGCTCAATCCCCAATACCACTAAATAAAGAAACTAGGATCTTTCACATATAGTAACCGAAACCATATTTAATAACCAATACATTTGACTAATACTTCACTTGTTTTGGTTATCAATATTTAAATTACCCAGAGGAGGAAAATTAGGGTTCAGAGAAGGCCAAATTTATTTGAAGTGATAAATCTTTTAAAAATATCGGTTTAAGTGCCAACCTGCAACACAATTAAGATAGGATTAATTAAGCAGGTAAGGATTTAAGCACTAAACTGAAATACAGTTCTTAAGCACCCTATAGTTTTTTCTTCAAAGCACTTAGCAGTTTCTGGTCAATAATTAATTTTCTCTCTGCTACTAGACTGCAACTGCTATTGTGCCTGCCTTCTTCATGTTTTCAGCCCCAGCATTAGACACGATCCTGGTCGGTGGTTCCACACAACTCCATAAATGAAATTAAAAAACAGATGAGCTTTGGTCAGGGCCAGCGCTCTGGAAATTCTGCCTCCAGAAATAAGAACTTACAAACACATTCTCCCCTTTTCTCCTGCTGGTCACTTTGCATTCTGGTGTCACAGTATTGCCCTGTACACAACGTGGAACCAACACCACAAGCACTTCTCTCACTGGGTAGTTCTTGATAGAATATGTGAATTGAGAAGAGCCTAGAGCCATAAATTCCTTAAAGTGTCTAACTGGCCCTAAATTGACAGTCTGGCCTTACTCAAGCCTTATCAACTGGTCACTCCCTGGACTGAGAGAGACTGTGGAGCCCACCTGCCTCCTGAGAAAAGAGACCCTCAAGGACACCAGCCCCTGGACAGAGTTAACTCTGACAGCTGTATGCAGTAGAGTTCCTATGTAAAACCAGACAGCTCTCCTTTCAGAGTACAGATAATCATTCCTCGAGGAACAACTTTTATTAGCCCTTTGCTGGGTTCCCTGCATTCAGAGAGAGGCTGTTGCAGATCTTCCTCTGGTTCTTATCTCTAAACTTAACTCCTTCCTTTTTCGGCTCTCATAAATCTAACAGTTCTAACTTTAAAACGTGAACAGTGAACTGGCACATAGCAGGTGTGCGTTAAGCACATGCTCCAAGGCCGTCCTGACCAATCAGACCAACATGGCTCCTTTGTGCTGAAGGACTCCTGTTCTGATTGTTCATTCATTCACTGACATTTCAAAATCGTTTTAAAATAAACGTACAACTTACTAAGCTATTTCCCGGGGCCCACCTCTGCCTGGGCCTTCACCTGAGTTCTCTCCGGGTCCAGTCCTTCCTCAGCTGTAACTGAAGAATTTCCCACCCACCCCTACCTCCGTCCCAGAACCCACAGGGCCTCCCTTTCCCACGAGCTCAGATTTGACTGGAACCTATGAGTCAACAGGGCCTAGCAGTTTATGCAACGAGGCAGCTACTGGGCAGCCATCTTCCAACAGCCACAGCGGGAGACCAAAGCGGAAGTGCCCGCCAGAAGGCGGGAATCTCGACCGGAAGCGCCTCGCTTGCCCTCAGGTGTAGTCGCGCTCAGGCGGCTTCCGGTTGGGGTGTCGCGGGCTACCCTCGCAACGAGCTGGGCCGTGCGGCCTACCTCGCCGTACACCTGGCTCAGCGTCCGCAGGTAGACGTGGGGCAGCTCTGCAGAGGCGGCCAGGGAATAGATGTTGCCGATGAACGGCAGCCGCGGCGGCCCCGGGGGGAAAGCGGTCGGTCGCCTCTGCCTCAGGAGCTGGCGGAGCACCAGAGCGAAGAGCGTCAGGAGGAGAGCGCCCCCGAACCCCGCCGCGCACGCCTCAGCCCGGGGCTCCCACATAGCCCTGTGGGCTGAGCCTGGCAGCCGCGCACACCACCACCCCAGCAACCCGTCCTAGCTCGATGCCCGTTGGCTCGCTGTCCCCAGGGCCCGCCCTAGCTCGATGCCCGTTGGCTCGCTGTCCCCAGGGCCCGCCCTAGCTCGATGCCCGTTGGCTCGCTGTCCCCAGGGCCCGCCCTAGCTCGATGCCCGTTGGCTCGCTGTCCCCAGGGCCCGCCCTAGCTCGATGCCCATTGGCCTTCCGGTGTGGGCCTCTCTGGCCTTGCCCTGCTCAGAGTCCGGTTTGTGAACCTTGGCCTAGGCGAGCACCAGCCCAGCCCAGCCCGGCCCAGGCATGGCGTTTCCCTGAGTCACTAGGCACATCTTGCCTCCTAGGGCGCTGGTCCTTTAAGTGTCTTTTTAGGGGCCAGGTCTGTTTAGTTCAGTCTAGGAAGAGTGAGGAGTTTATCAGCATTCAGGTCTTTGATAATATCCAGAATTTCCATTAGAGAGCACACACATGAAGAAAGTAATCACGTTCT
Organism: Nannospalax galili; assembly: GCF_000622305.1. Lineage (NCBI taxonomy): Eukaryota > Metazoa > Chordata > Mammalia > Rodentia > Spalacidae > Nannospalax > Nannospalax galili. The sequence continues at coordinate 7,208,792 of NW_008355789.1, forward strand.
GCTGTACATAGCTGCAGCTTCACCTTCAGTTATGAGGCATTTCCTCATGGGACCTTTGAAGTATTAGTGCAGGCTAGCCGTCTCTGGTCCCCAGATAGGTTACTTACTAGTATTCACTATCAGCGGGTAGTACTTTCCTTTTCTATCTCCTACTGAGGCTGGGGTAGTACTTTCGTTTTCTATCTCCTACTGAGGCTGAAGCAACTGATTTCATGTCGTATGTTCAGCCCGTACTTCCATTTTCTATTGCGTAATTTCTTGCAGTGCAGGAATTAATAGGCTTGAGACTCTCCTTCTAATCATAATATTGCATTGGCAAAGGTTTTATAGTCTTCATTGGCTTAAATTTTATACATACAACAAATACTTACTGAATGTATACTTTGTACAAGTGTCCTAAACAGCGGAGATACATGAGTGGAGAAGAGCGAAGTCCCCATTAGGGTACTGTGCAAGATCGCTACCCACGGAATATCCACTTACTACCCATCATACATGCTTGATATTTTAACCGATTCTTTAAATTTTATAGTAATCTTCTAGTAGATTGGAAAATAATAACGGTAAGATAGAATTACTAAGCCTCCAGTTTGCAGGGGAAACAGTAAGGTTGGGGCACCGGGGCCGAGGACCTTAGTCCTACCTTACCTAACATCATTTTTAAAGGGTGAAAATATCTAGGCTGACTACGTCTGTATGCAGTGCAGGCACTCCATTGAGGAGGGGCCCCCTTTCATCATTTATTTTCAAGAAGGATTAACTTCAATTCTAAAAATGTCTTCTGATTTGCAGTAACTAAGGAACCATAGCTTCTTTGGGATTCTTTTCCCTGCTCCCTCAGTAGAGTTCAGAATTACTCCTTACTATTGCCCCATCTGATTGACAGCACTGATGATATGTCTCTCCTGCTGACCCGTAGGGAATGATAAGAGCTCAGGAATAACCAAAACTCAGCACAGAACCATCTCTGTAACCTCCCACTCTGTTCTCTGTTTAGCACAGATAATAATTCACTGTACATCTTCTTTTCATTCCATCTCAGAGCAGTTGATCTGTGAATGATAGAAACGGATCAATAATGTTTGTATCTCTTTTTCACTACGGGGATGTTTAGAAATGGAGGACTTCACTGTTTCACTGCAGGAATTCCGTCTTTTCGTATGTAAAGTCAGTGAGTTCTTGGAAAAATGTGACTGCCCTATGTAAGGCCCTGCCTTTTCCGTGTACAGAATGGTCATAGTTACAACAGAGAGTGACACAGCTCTCTAATGACAGCCTCCTTTTATTGACCTTTGGGAATTGTCATGGTTTGAATATGGTTTGTCATCACCAAAATTCACATTGAGGCTCAGTCCCCAATATGGCAGTGTTGAGATTGTTGGGCTCTTTAAAAGATAATGAGGTCATGGGAGCTACATCCACTGAAGGGAATTGATGTAGTTACCTCAAAGATGGGCTAGCTATACTGACGGGAGTTACTGTAAAATCAAACTTGTCTTTCTCTTGCTTCTTTTCTAGGCATGTCATCCCCTGACAGACACTGCTCCCACTTCCTTTCTTCTTCCTTTTTCCCATGGAGCAGCATGGAGCATTCACTTGATGCTACACAGATGCTATTGCCATGTTCTTGGACCTGAAGAAATGTGAGCTACATAATAATATTTTCTTTATAAATTACCCAAACTTTTTAAGAAAGAGAAAACAGACCAAAACGAAAAGTAACACTCCAGACCTTATCCTGTGAGGCAAGGTCTGCTGAGTTTGGATGCTGTGGTTCTGATGGTCACAGTGCTTCCCTAGCACAGAATGATGCACTAGCGTAAATTTGCCTCCTTTGCACATTCCGCTGTGTATACTCTTGGTATTTTTTTTTTTTTGGTCGTATTTTTTATCAGAATAGAGAGAAGTGAGAGAGAGAGTTGAACCATATGTATTGGAAACCACAGCAAAAGAAAAAAAATTCAATAATACTGATCCTTATTAAAAATTTGGTACCTTGTTCATGAATTTTGCTCTTTGATCATGAGGTGTTACATTGAAATGTTATCTTGATTACCAGGCTTTTCGGGACTCCCTTAAGTTTTGCTCCCAATGTGATCTTATTTCCCTCACCTGAGTCCTAGGACAAAGGACTGGTCCAAATGATGGTTCTGACTACAAAACGGTGTGTAGGAACTGGGTTTGTGTGCTGTTTTTCATAGTGTTCTTGGGGGACCAGCTCTGACATGAGGATGGCAATGGTTCCTATAGATGGGATTTAAAGACCCTGTTGAAAAGTCTCCTTTCAGCCACTAAAACTATCCCCACCCCACCTGAAGCTCAGTTTTTACAATATGAATTCTGGTGTTTGGAGAGTATAATTAATAAAGCTGCACATATGCGTAGGAATGATTGATTTTATTTCAACCTTCACAGGCAAGACAGACTGAGAAGCATGGTGGGTTAGAATTGTTGGAGGTGATACCAGGGTGAGATGGTGGTAGTTGTGAGAGTTTAGAGGATGCAGGGAAGGAAAGGGTTTCCATGAGAAAATTCATTCCCTTTATATTTTCCCCAAAGAATGCATCAACTTAGAGAAATCACCTTTCTCAGAAACTGCAGCCAATCTTGCTATTGTCTGGGGAGTCTCAGCTCATTAATGCCCTGATGCTTCTTCCTTGTTCATTTCCTGCTGGACCATTATGGTTATGTTCTTGACATCTGTATTCCATGTACACAATGGGCAGACACTGAGCATCTTGTTAAAGGTGAAATGTGGCAACTGGGGAAGAGGGTTTGATGTTTTGTTCAAGATCACATAAGGCAGCACCAATGGGAACAGAATGTGAGGCTTTGGACTTGCCATGTGTTTAAATGACTGGGTTCCATGGAGTGTTGTGTACCCACTAAACTAGAGGCTGGGGATATGATGGTAAGCAACACTGGTTATGGCCCCTACTTTCCTGGGGTCTGCAGAGTAATGGAGGATGCAAACATCAAATCATCACAAATGAGTCTATGGGTACCGTTACATATTCTGAAGTAAAGGTGCAGTTCTATCGGCATGGGCAGCATAGAAAATATGTTCAACACTGGGTTAATAATTAGGGTCTAGAACTTAGAATCAACTCATACCTAGAGACTTATCTTCCCTAAGATCATATTCATGGCAAGTTTCACTCAGTTCCTTGAGTAGCAGCTGTCTTATATGAGACATTGACTGCTATGTGGGAAAGGAAAGGAAAGGAAAGGAAAGGAAAGGAAAGGAAAGGAAAGGAAAGGAAAGGAAAGGAAAGGAAAGGAAAGGAAAGGAAAGGAAAGGAAAGGTGTAACAACATTCAGTTTTTAATTTGAAGGCTTCTCACTATAGCTTTGCAAAAGATTTTTATAAACATAGATTTGAAGAAGCAATGTAAACAGTAGGTTGAGGTGATATTAGAGATTACCACATTTAGAAGGTGAGCAGTGATGTTTGATGATAAAAGAAGGAAACAATAATTATAAAATGTTGATGCAAAGAAAACAATGACATAGCAGCCTGGGATTATTTAGGGTAGAACATATCATCCCCACTCATCTCAAAGGCTGAGAGCATCGTGTGTAGAACACATTTATGCTCTCACTAAATGAACATCTTCATCAAAGAAGATTGAAATTATATATTTTAATCTATTATTACGTTTATTTACTTATTTGTGTGTGCATGCACACATGTACCACAGCATGCATGCAGAGGTCGGGGAACAGCTCACAGGAGTCTCTTCTCTCCTTACACTTTGCAGGTCCCAGGGCAGCAAGAACCTTTACCTGTTAAGCCATCTTGCTTGCCAAAGATTAAAGATTTTAAGAACAGTCTTTCTTAAGGGTTCTATGGAAGTATGTGGTGTATTTCTGAAATTTTTGACTTTCTAAATTAGAAACAACTATCATTTAAAAGATTAGCTTCAGTTTTCTAGAAAGTGCTTTTAGAGGAAATAGAGAGCCATCTAGCCTTTGCCTTCAACCAAAATATAACCTTGATTATTTTGGAACAAGCTGAGAAATGCTTTGATGCTCAGTTCTTAGAGTGACCATCTCGATGTCATCTCGGCACTGTATTGAGCCCCTGTACTCAGCCCATTTTCTCCAAAAACTGAAAATATCTTCTAGGTTTCTAAAAGGACATTTGGAGGTTGCTGGTGGCATGTAAGGTGTATATCTCTGTAGATCTGAAGACAAGTATTTTCAGTGTGGGTTGAGTGGAGAAATTTCTGGGCCTACCAGAAATGAAGAGTCAGTGATACACAGTAATACCTGACTGTCTCCTTTCTGCCTGCATCACATCTGCCTGCAGTAGGCCAGCTCCAGACTGCCTTTGCTGGGGAGTCTTACCAGATGCTGTTGCCTACAAATAGATTTCACCTCTGAGACTCACCAGCACTTAATCTTATCACTGAGCTTAGCATTCACTTTGCAATACCTACTTTTCTATTTTTTCATTAATCATTTCATGGGAATGACCCTAAATCCCTGGAGGCTGGATGCCTGTCGTTCTCTTCCTGAACCTCTATACTTTTATACATGTTTAGACTCACCCTGTGTATACATTCTGGCCCTGAACCTGTGCTAGATGGTTGACTGAGTCTACCTGGAATTGTATCCCCTGACAAGACATTCCTTAGAAGGCTGTGTTTAACCTCTAGGTGGATTGATTAGAAAATGACAATGAAAAGCGTTTTTCCTATAGCATGACATGGTGTGAACCAGAGGCAGTCTTTCAGAGCAGCAAGACCCTAGACTCAATGTAGGCCCGTTTTAAGGAAACAAGAAATCTAGACCTCGTTGTTGCAGACCTGTAACCCCAGTTACTGGGGAGACTGAGGCAGGGGGAATCAAAAATTGAAGGTCTGCTTGGCCTACAGAGTGAGTTCAAGGTCAGCCTGGTTAACCTAACAAGCTTTTGTCTCAAAATAAAAAATAAAAAAGAGGGTAAGAGTATTGCTCAATGGTAGAGCGCTGATCTATCACACAGAAAGCTCTAGGTTCAGTTCCTAGTATTGCAGTAAATAAGCAAACAGGCGTTAGCCTCACTGACAGCAGCTTGAAGGCGCAGTGCTTCTCTCTTCCTTTTCTGTCATTGCTGAGAGTTGTTTACTAATCGCAGCCGGGTTTGGATCTGTAATTTTCCTGGTTTTGCCTCACACGGTAGTCCCCCACAAATCTGCTGTACTTTTGGAAGGCATAAAGTGATCTGGCGTTCTAGACAAGTAGCTTAGTGTTAGCGTGGCATAACATTCATAGCAAGTTTATAAATGTCAGAAATGGAAGGACCATTAGGAAGCAGTCCAAAAGCTGCATTTTACAGAGTGGAAGCTGAAGGCCTGAGTGGAATGATTTGTTCAGTGCCACACACTGAATTAGTGACGGTAGCAAGAACACTTCTGCGGCTGCTGTGCTCCATCCATTTTCCCAGGCACCAGTATCCGTTGAGAGCCAATGAACACCTAAGATCTGAATTCTGTGAGGCACTGCAGTCCAAAGCCAATTTGTATAGTTCAGTTCTAATCAAAGCAAAATGTGTTGATTTCTTTAAAGAAGAATTAGTAACACATTAAAATGAGTTGAGAATATTTCTACTGATGCAATTTTCTTTTTAACTGCAATTTAATTATTTAGAATTTTCTTTTGGGATTGACTTTGAAATAAATTAGTAAGCACATAATTTTGTGTTATAAAACTGGAAATTTCCTATATGGTGTCTTTGGATAATTTATTTACTGTCATTCTGTGCCTTTTATTACAAACCAGTTTTCTTGTTTTGATGGTCTAGGTGGAAAGAATTGACTGTATTTTTCTTTGAGCATCTCTGTTGCCCTAGAGAACCAACTGACTTAGCACATATGGCAGAAATATATCTGTGGATAAATGTAGTTTTGCAAAAAGTCTATTCTGGAATTGTATAAATGCTGATTTATATATTTACAAAAATAAAAATTAAGAAGATTACTACTCAACTCAAGTTTAATAATTCATAGGACAAATGATTTGGGCTCTAAAAACTTAGTTAAATCCAGTATATTTATATGGTAATATCTTTAGAGCACAGTCTTGCAATTTGTCTTAGAGTCAAGCTTTCACATCCCCTTGAGTTTGCCGTGGTAAAGCTGTGCACATAGTGTTTACAGAATTCACTGCATCTGAAGTAATTTTCTTAGTGTAAATTTCCAAGCATAGAACTATTTGATCACTATCAGATCAGTAAGCAGAATCCTCATCTGGGTACCCTATGTCTAGATCTGATGGCTCTCTAACGGTAGGTTCTCTAGTGCTCTCTGTTACCCTAATGTTAACCCCACAGTAAGATAGCAACTGTTTTGTTTTCTTTCTGCTTTCTTTCACAACAGCTACTACTATAACAAGGCTTTTGGATCTCTTCTTTGTAGTCAGGATCTCTGTACAGTTTAGAACATTAGCTAATTAGAAATTTCTACACCCTGCCAAGATAGAGGAAGGGTCCAGCTCTGAAATGATTTTTCAGTAATTTTTATCTAAGGGCAAATGAAAACTTTGGGGAAAGAAGAAATTTTGGTTACATGATCTATTACTCAATCTCAGAACTTTATTAATAGGCTACGAATCTGTTAATTTTCAAGAACTAATCTGTGAATTTAAAATAAAATTTAGAACATGTGTTTCATCTCTGTAAAGTGTGTGGAGTTGGTGGCTTCAGTAAAACAGATGGTGCTTCGCAGTTTGAGTGGGTATCATCCAGTTTACTGAACGGCTAGTAGAACTGACAGTGAGGGAGGGTTAGAGTCACCCTCCCTTTGTCTGATTTTTTTGAGTTGGGACATTGCTGTTTCCTTGCCCTTAGATCGCCTGGCTTCCAAGCCTTCAGAATTGGATCAGAATATGTACTACTAGCCCCCTGGCTTCCAAGCCTTCAGAATTGGATCAGAATATGTACTACTAGCCCCCTGGCTTCCAAGCCTTCAGAATTGGATCAGAATATGTACTACTAGCCCCCTGGCTCTCAGGCCTTCAGTCTACACCACCATTTTCCTGGGTCTCCAATTTGTTGATGGCAGATTGTGGCCTCCATAATTGTTTTATGATAACTATAAAATGAGTTTAAATATAATAAATAATATGCTTTATGGGTCCATATCTCCAAAGAACTTTAGAAATTAAGATAAACACATTAATGCAATTTCTGTGAATGGAATTGTGCCCTGTCTCATTCATGCGTTGGAACCCTACACTCCAGTGTGGTGGTATTTGGAGATGGACATCTTTCAAAGGTAATTATTTTCAGATGAGCTCGAGATAGTAGGGTCCTTACAATGGGGTTAGTGCCCTTGAGTTCTGTCTCTCCCTCTTCTGTTCTCCCTCCCTTCTTTCTTCTGTGTCAGGATACAATGAGAAAGCAGCCATCTGAAAGCCAGAAGACTGTTGTCACTTGGGAACACAATAAGTAGTCAACTGTGATATTGAACTTTCTAGCCTTTAGAACTGTAAGAAATTATAGCTACTTATCCTATGGTAACCTGAACTGCCTAATACAGTAGTATGTTTTAAGATTTATTTTTATTTTATGTGTATAAGTTTCTGCATGTCTATACGTGTACCATGTGCCCACAGAGGCTGGAAGAGGGTGTTGGACTCCCTAGAACTGGAGTTACAGGTGCCCAGGTGTGGGCATTAGGGACATAACCATGGTCAGCAAGTACTCTTAACCACTAAGCCATCTCTCCAACCACAATACAGTAGTATTTTAAAAACTAAAAGTTACAGTAAAAATGCATGAAGAACAAAACATCAGTGTTTTAAATGAACACATGACCAGAGGCAGCATTTGCAGGGGCCTGTCTAGCTTAGCCCTGTTTCTGGCCTTCTTAGATCCAGTCTTCGTTTAAAACAGATATTTTGTGTATCATGGATTTGTTTTTGTGTTAATTTTTATCTTTGAAAGTAGTAGACTAAAACGTGAATCTGTATTCCCAAGATTTGAGCACCTCTCTAAATTTGGGAGTGGAGGCAATTACCTCATTCCCTTCATCCAAGCTCCGGCCTTCCAGGACACTTGTGCAGTCTGGATGTAAGTTTTGTTCACCAAATAAATGGGAGGAGTCTTTTTCCTCAGTGGTTTGCTTCTCTGGCTAAGGATAGACCAAATATAAATGCAAAGGTGCCCTGGACTTGCACCTGGTAGAGAGTTGCACCAGGTGGCAGCCACAACCTGGTTTTGATTGGCTAGGCTCAAACCTGACCCACCCCTGCATCCCGAGCTTTCACTGATGCCTGTGCCTTACAAGGTCCGCTGGCCTGCAACAGAGTAACCTTTATATTTGAAGCACTGGGCCCCCTGCAGAGGGGGATTTTAGGCCGGACAATTTTCTGAGAATGGATCGGTTCCCCTGTGCATCGGTAGGAGAGGGGTGCGTTGGTGTATACCAGCCTTCCCACTAACTTCCTGAGCTCAGATGGTGAAGGACAGCAACAAGACATCAACAGTGCTCCCAGAGTTTTTACGTGTGTGCACTGCTACTTTATATAGTGACTGTCTTTGGACTCCGAGTGGGTTTCTGTTGTTCATTTTTAATAAATGTACTTCCCATTTCTTTGCTTAAAACAAAACAAAACAAAACAAAACAAAACAAAAAACAAACCCACGCCCCCTGCTGACAACAAGAGGGAGGAGGCCAGCGGACTGGAGGACCAGACGCCTCACTTTCGGTACAGGCTCTGTCCAGGAGCCCCCTGGGTCTTCCGGCTTCATTTCAGCAAGGCCCCATATGCCCTGTGTCTGTGTCCTTTAAAGAGGAGGAGCCCCCAGAAGCCAGGACAGGAGACCACTGTGCGCTGGGCGCGGGGTCCTGAGCATCCACTCCTGGAGGAAGTTTCTTTTGTGAGGGTCGGGGAGGGCAGGTGTGCAGTTTAGTGGTCTTAGTACCGGATGTCAATGCCAGCGCTGTGTCTGCTGGTGGTGTACGCACCGTCCCAGCCACCGTGGTTCAGGTGCAGGGCTCTGTTTGCAAGCCCGCTTCCAGTCACAATGCTTTGTCCTTGGCAGAGCACAGACTTCTAAAACTCTGGGCCTGCCTGGGTCCTGTGTCCTCTGGAGGGCACAGGAGGATCGGTCGCCCCGCATCTGACCCTTTCCCCCAGAAAGCCTGGCAGCAGGTGAGCTAACCTGGCCTGTCCTTCCCAGGGCAGCTGTGTAAACAGGCAGCTGTGTAAACCATCTCAGTCGCCTGAAGGACTGCGGTCACCCTGATAGGAAGGGGGAGAGACAGAGCGAGAGAGAGGGGAGAGAGAGAGAGAGAGAGAGAGAGAGAGAGAGAGGAGAGAGGGGGAGAGAGAGAGAGAGAGAGAGAGGAGAGAGAGAGAGAGAGAGAGAGAGAGAGAGAGAGAGAGAGAGAGAGATCACTGTTTCTTTGCATTATTAAGATTAAACCCTAACCCTCAAGGCCAGAATCATCTCCCTGCACTTTTAAGCTTCCAGACTTTATATTCATGGGTGCCTTTGAACTTCAAGGTAGCCTCATTGGTGCAGAAAAACAGAAGCCTCACAGAGCACTAGAGAGACAGAGTACTAGAAACTTGGTCTGTGGCCTCTGTCACACCTTCTTGGAAAGAAGTTCGCAGAAGCATGGGTTTCCTAGGAGACACTAGGGAGTTATCTGCACGAATGCCCAGCTAAGATTTTAACCTCTGTGTATTAGTTACTTTTTTGTTGCTGCGATAAAACACTGTGACCAAGGGAGCTTATAAAAGAAGGAGTTTATTTGAGCTTACTGTTCCAGAGGGTTTGGGTCCATCGCGGAGGGGAGGGAAGGTGTGGCAGCAGGAGCAGGCAGTCAAGGGATCACATCTGAGCAGGCGCAGGAAGCAGAGAGAGACTGGAGAGCTGGCAAGGCTTAAGAACTCTCAGTGACATGCTTCCTCCAGCGTGGCCACCACTCCTAAAGGTTCCATGACCCTCCATATACAGCACCACCAACTGGAGACAAAATACCCATGTACTTGGAGCCTATGGGGCACATTCTCATTTAAACCACCACATCCTGTGAAGAAGGCAGGCTACAGGATAAGCATGTGAAAACTCCCCACATGCAGTCTACACTTGGAGAAGGGAATAGAGAGAGCATAAGAAGATACCTCATGGGGGCAGTTGGAATGTTTGGAAAGATGGGGAAATGGTACTGAAGCCTGGAAAGACTGGGGGATTCCTTGCTGGGAAGATACTTTGGCTATGGAAATCTGTGGAAACCCAGGACACCGTTGTAAGGATCACAGGGTAGAGGGGAAAGGAAGGCCTCTGGATCTCTGTTTAGGTGGTGGGCTCAGCTTGGCATGGTAGGGGAGAAAGCAGGTATTCAGACGGAAGCTTCCCAGAAGTGAATATGAAGCATTGGACGGTAGTTCCAGGAAACATACAGTGAACACAGGCATACCTGGCCTGGCTCAGTGTCTAGACAGTGAGGAAACCCTGAGTGTGTAGGTTAACCTTCAGGACACTGAAGATGGCTGTGAACTGTGAGCCCAGTTTGGGATTGCTAATCTGCATCTGGTGGTGGCACCCTCTTTCTCTTAGAGGTATTTTCTTCCTCCCAGGCCCTATGGAAGTTGGGCAACCGCAGATGACATTCTTCAGGTGAGACAGCCCAGCCAGGAGCACAGGCTTGCTCCTCCTATTGCTTCTGTGATCATTCTTCCACTTCTTAGAGACCACACCAATGCTTGGAAGCTGGTGAATGAGCATTTGATCCCTGGGAGTCAGGGCACATCTCCAGGGGAAGAAGCAGGGGCCAGGAAGCCTGCCTGCTCATCTGGGGAGGAGGCAGGCTGGGAATCAGAGCCTGCACTGGTTTTGCTTCCCTTCCACAGGTCAGCCTTAGAGGGCAGCTCAGACCTAGCCACCCTCTGTGAGGAGGAAGTGTGCCTCCTGCTGGCTGCACTGGTGCAGGACTACATGCAGATGAAGGCCAGGGATCTGGAGCAGAAGGAGGTTCCAGGCCCCATGAATCCCAAGAGGACCTATCCCAGAGAGGGAGAGAGACACACTGGCAAGCAACCCAGCAGGCCACCCTTGTTCACTAGGACCTGAGGTCAGCTGTTCTCAAGCTCCACTGAAGACAGAGGATAGTGGCAGCTGGACTAGCTATGGTCAGCAATTGAACTAGGAAGATGTGGGTTTTCCTTCCATTTCAACTTCCAGGGGAGCTTTTCCTAAGGCAGGGATGGATTATATGAGGTAGGTATGAAGGCAGGGGACAGACACTACTGCCCTTTCCAGAGGCCCTGGATGTGAAGAAATGTGGGTCTCTGGTCAATCTATGTTCTTTCACATGTCCAAGGTGCCCTCATTTCATATTTGCTCAGTGAAGGTGAAGGCCTTGCACAGGGTGGGGATAAATAATGTCCAAGGTAGGTTTGGGACATCTCAGAATGTGGTTGTGACAGGGCCACAGAGAACACTCGTCTCCAGCTCCAACCCCCTGTGTACCCTGAGCCTAGAAAAGAGACCAGTCCTGGCCTGTCCTAGTACTGCCTAAAGACGTATGACATCACCTCTGCTGAACATGAAGGGCCAGGACAATGATCACCCCTCCTCCCTGCCCATCCCTGGCCCTCTGCCCTTGAAGCCCTCCTAGTGGAGGATATGTGTGCTTACTCACTTTGTCCTGATCACACTGCCCCCTGCCTGGTCTAACCTGTTCTTGTGCTGATACCCTTAGGAGCAAGCCATGATGCATGTCTGGCATGTCTTTTCCATGAAGCATAGACAGCCCTAGATCTAAGCAGTGCAGGGATCTCAGTTCCCACTGGCATGTACTGCAGGACCTCAAAAAGGTTCACACCTTCTCTGCATTGACTTTAGGCTTGAAGCACATGCTGAGAAAAGGTAATAGCCAGTAACTTGTAGTGAGACTCAGCCACTTTGGGGTGCCCAAGTATGCCAACTGAGCTCTTCCTACTTTTCCTCGTTTCCCTTATTGCTTCCTTCCTATAACTGGATGCATGTGGTGCCTCTCTTGAGCCTCCAGCCCACATTTCAGAGCTTGAAGGATGCTTGGGAGCAACGGTAGTCCAGGGTGACTCCACCATAGACTCGGCAAGTGGACTTTGTGGCTCAAGCAGTAAGGCACAGGTACTTCTGAAGGAGGGCATCGCGAACTCTGCCTTCTAGACCTCTTTCAGAGGGAATTTGTCATTGTCTTGTTGGAGATGTGTGTGTGTGTATGTGTGTTTGTGTGTATATGTGTGTGTGTGTGACAGTGTCTTGGCATATGGCCTCTGAAAACTCCCTGCGTGCCTCAGAGTGAGACTATACAGGTAGTCCTCACATTCACTGTGGTTCCTCTGGTCCTTATCCATTACCCCTTGTTGGCACCAAAGGGACTGGCCTCAGGGATGGGAAGAGCAGAGTATATTAGGTGCCTGGCCTCAGGGAGTTTCTAGACACTTCTGTAGTACTCTGTAGGGGAATAATATTCCTCCCTGAATGGGGAATAAATTCATTTTCTAACAATTATGTTGAAGAGAAACACTTGTTTAAATGATACAGCTCAGTCCTGGATCTTTTTGATGCAAGTCCCATGGAGCAGGCTCCTCTCTTTTGGCCTGTCCCAACCTCAGCCTCAGTCCTTCATTTTGTCTTGCCATGTTGGCCCCATGAGGTAGACTCATCACCAAACTGCATACAGATTTTTTCACTGCCCAGAAGAGAGCCTGCAGCACAGCCATCTGTGTGACCTGTGATGGCAGGCTGGCTGAGCAGATCAGGGACCCATAAAGTGGATTCCAAGAACTTTGTCTGGAACAATGGGGCCTTTCAGACCTAAGCAGTTGGATACTTCAGGAGGAAAATGACTGTTACCTTGGTCACAAAGACAGGAAGGATTCATATTCCAAGCCCTACTGGGCATGGAGCCATGCCATGTGTTCGTGATGGGCAAAGCACTTAAATTACTCTGGTTTAAATCACAGATTAGTAAGAAGTAATCAAGACCATTTAATGTATGGAACATAATATTGGCTTAAACAGTTCAACCTTTGTTCCACATTGAAGTGAAACTGAACTTGATACTTTTTTTTTTTTTAATCAAGAGAAGCATTATCCATTAGAAAAATTTCCTTGGAAAATACACTTAATTCTTCTTTTTCATTACTGTAAAGTATCTTGATCTAAAATCTGTGTGCAAAATAAGCTCATTCCAATTCATTCTAGAGTTTCTTTTTTTGTAAACAAAAATTTTAATTTACGATTAATCTTAGATTGACAGTGGTTACAAAGTTAGCACAGAGTTCCTGTACTTGTCACCTGCTTTTGCCTGGCGTTAATATCTTACACAATCAGGCCACATTAGTCAAGATGAAGAGATTAACGTTGGCATACTAGCCGTTAACTCAGTTCCAAGCTCATTCAAAGTTTCTAGTTCTGTCACTGGTTTCCTTTTTTGTGTCCCAAAATCCAGTCCAGGACACCACATTGCATTTCACCATCCTGTTTCTTCTGGTTGATAGCAGATTTTTCATTATTTTCTTTCTAGCTCATTCCCTTCCTCCCTCGTTTCCTTTTTCCCTCCTTCCCCCCATCCTCCCTCACTCCTGCCTCTCCCTCCCACCTCTCCCTCCCTTCTTCTTGTTCCTTCCTCTCTTTTTACCTCTCTTTTTAGTGACATCCAGGATTTAGAGGAGTTCTGGCTCAGCATTTTGTAGAATGGCCCTAATTTGGGATTAGACTAAAATTTTACTCACATTTAGATACAGTTGGGGCACTTCATAAAGGGCATCACAGAGTGAGGTAACCTCGGGTCGGATTGAGGCAGTGCTGTTAACATGACTTACCCATGTGGTATTAGCTTTTTCCCTGTGCTTAGTGGTGGCTGTCAGGTCTCTCCACTCTCAGTTCCATATTGGATCCTTTGGAAGTAAGTCATTAAGTCAAGCCCACAGAAAAGGAGTGTTTTAAATTCTGTCTCCTGGAGAGGATCATGTTAATGGTGTAATTATGTAATGGTGGCCATTTTCTGCACCTTGAGTAGTTGGGGGTCTCTGTGTTACCATCTCTTGTCAAAAGAAGTTTCTTTGATGGGGGCTGAGAGATGAACTAATCCATAGGTACAACAGCAAGTCACTAGGAGTTGGTTTAATACCATATCCACTTAGTAGAGTGATAGTAGTATGTTCTCCCCTATGGCTGACAAAATGGTGGCTATTTGTGTGTGGCCTCTGTCACTTAGCATTGTGTTTTCATGTTATATCCAAATTATGGTAAGAATTAGCATTTTATTCTTTCTATAGGCTAAATATCTGATTGTGAAGACTGGGTAGCCATTTATTCAGTTCATAGACGTTTAAGCTGTTTTCCTTTGGGGCTGTTGTAAATAATGATGTCATGCACTTTCACGTACAAGGAGTGTGATTACTGGTGTCATATAGGTCTATACTTATTTGTATAAGAAGCTGCTAACCAGTCTTTCAAAGTACCACGTTGTACAAACCTCTTTCACATTCCATCTCAAGTCCACAATATGCAACAGTAGCTTTCATCAGCAGAATGGTTATGAAGTACAGGTTCTTAGAGTGGTGTGCTGACAATTTGGATCCTTACAACGAGGTGGACACCATCTTCCCAATTTTACAGGTGATGAAACTGAAGCCAGGAAGGTTAAGTCATTTTCTAAAAGTCAAAGCCTAAGAAATGGTAAAGCTGGGCTTCGGGACCCAGCAGTTTGGGTCCTAACCAGTGCTTCTGCTGCTCATGGTGAAGTGTGAAGACCAAGCAGGGGCCTGGGGTACAGCGGGTGCTCCCGCTCGGTGGAAGGGCCCAGACTTGCTCTTTCTGCTCTTTCCTCTTTTTGAAAAAATTTTTATTTAGTTTTAAATTTTTTTTTTTTGGTCTTTTTTGAAACAGGTCTCCCTGTAGCCCCAGCTGTCCTGGAACTCACTATGTAGACCAGGCTGGCCTTGAACTCACAGAGATCTGCCTGCCTCTGCCTCCCGAGTGCTGGGATTAAAGGAGTGCGCCACCATGCCCGGCTATTATTTTTATTTTATGTGTATGTGTGTATTGCCTGTGTGTAGGTAAGTGCACCCCTGTCATGCAGTGACTGCTGAGGTCAGAAGAGGCTGTCAGATCCCCTGGGAGTTAAGGAAAGTTGTTAGCTGCCATGTGGGTGCTGGGATACGAACCCGGGTCTTGTGCAAGAACAACCAGTGTTCTTAACCACTGAGCCATCTCTCCAGCCCCTCTTTCCTTTTTCTATCAGTTTAGTGCTGATGGATTCCAGAGAGCGCTTTTCTCCCCACCCCTCCCTGAGGCGGAGGGTGGCTCTGGGACTGGCAGCTCATCACCACCAGGTGGCAACAGAGAGCTCTGTACGGCATGTTCCATCACTGCAAAGAAAATGGTGTAGAATTCATGGAAATGTTTCTCATTCCTGAATTATTAAGTTCACAGGAAAGTAAGTAAAGTTGCTAGGGCTTAATTGATACTGATATGCCTTGGGGATTTTTGTTGGTATTCTGTACACTATTGAAAAAAAAGCTAGTGATAGTGCATGTATTTGTTGTTTACAAACTCAGGGCCAAAGAACTATTAGCTCATTAAATGATGGAAACAGTGCCACATTTGTAAATGTGTTTTTCAGAATAAGAAAGCTCTAGTGTAAAAAAAAAATTTTTTTTATCAAGAGTAGTCAAGTTTAGGGGCTGGAGAGATGGCTCAGTGGTTAAGAACACTGTTCTTGCACAAGACCTGTGTTTATATCCCAGCACCCACATGGCAGCTAACAGCTGTCCTTAACTCCAGTTCCAGGGGATCCGACAGCCTCTTCTGTCCTCCACAGGCGTTGCACGACATGGGTGCGCTTACCTACATGCGGGCAATACATGCACACACATAAAAAATGAAAATAATAAATTAAATATATATTAAAAAAGAGTAGTCAGGTTTTATCAAATGCTTTTTCTACATCTATTGAGATGATTGTATAGTGTTTCTCTTTTATTCTGTTAAAGTGGAGAATTACATTGCTTTTTGGGTGGGAAAACAATCTGTATTCCTAGAATAAACATATACAGATAAGAAATGTGAAGCAAAGAAGGCCAAGCAATTTACTCAACGTTGGAAACTAGTAAGTGGTAAAGCTGGGTCTTAGGATCTAGGTTGTCTGGTTTGATGATTGTGATTCTGATGTTTGTTCACCATAACTACATTCATGGGATATTTTGCTCGTATTTTTCTTTCCTTGTACTGTCCATAAAAGTTTTGGTGAAATTAGTTAGGAAATGCATGTTTTCCCAGAGGAAGATTTTGATTGAGTGTGTTTCTTTCTTGAAGTTTGCTTTGTGGGAGGGATTCAAATTACAAATTCAAGTTTTTTATCGCATACAGTTCACATACAGTAGTATTCATATTTCCCATTTCTTGATGTGTAAATCTTGGTAACTTGTCCATTTTTCCAGGAATTTGTCCATTTTGTCAAAATTGTCAAAATTATTGGCACAAAATTATTTATATATGCATGATTTCTAGCTGTGTCCTGCTTTATTCTTGATGCTGATTATTTGTGTTTTATTTCACTAGAAGCTTGTGAATAGTATTAATCTTCTCCAAGAAGCCACTTTTGACTTTGTTGATTTTTCTTCCTGCTGTTTTGTTAATTTCCAATATTATTTTCTTATCGTTATTGTTTTCTTCTACACCTTACTTAGGATATAATTTATGTTTTGTTTTACTAACTTCTTGAGCAGGAGGCTAAGGTAAGTCATTCTTGAGCCTTTCCTTTTTTATAATCTATATATTCAAAGCTAAAACTTTTTGTGTTACCATTCATGATTGTAGTCCACAAATTCTCATATGCCATATTTTCATTTTTAGTCCAAAATATTTTCTGTTTTCATTATGATTATTTCTTTATACATGGATTATTTAGACATTTACTATTTAATTTGAAAGTATTTATGCATTTTCTTATGTTGATTTCTAATTTATATATATATATTACTTATTATTTTTATTTCATGTGTATGTGTGTATTGCCTGCATGTAGGCAAGTGCACCCGTGTCATGCAATGCCCGCGGAGGACAGAAGAGACTGTTGGATCTCCTGGAACTGGAGTTAAGTTATGGACAGTTGTTAGCTGCCATGTGGGTGCTGGAATTCAAACCTGGATCTTCTGCAAGAACAGTCATTGTTCTTAATCACTGAGCCATCTCTCCAGCCCCTTCTAATTTATTTTTACAATGATCAAAGAAATACTCTTGATTCAAAGTCTTTTAAATTCATTGAGAATTGCATTATGATTAGTATGTGTCTATTTTGGTAAATGTTCCAGGTACACTTGAAAGATACATTGTGTAGTTGTTCAGTTAGGTAAAGTTGCTTAATTGTGCTGTTTAAATTTTATGACTGTGACTTTTGGCAGATTGTCTCTCATTCTTTTACTTTCATATTGTGAACAGTGTATAGTAAGGGTTTTTATACAGTCTGATCATCTTTTTTTTCTTTTCTTTTTGAAATAGGGTGTCATGTAACCCAGATTGGCCTCAAACTCTACCTACCTTGAACTCCTGACCCCCTGCCTCTACCTCCCAAGTGCAGGGTTATACAGGT
This sequence comes from Nannospalax galili, assembly GCF_000622305.1. Lineage (NCBI taxonomy): Eukaryota > Metazoa > Chordata > Mammalia > Rodentia > Spalacidae > Nannospalax > Nannospalax galili. The sequence goes on from NW_008355789.1 coordinate 7,226,377, forward strand.
CTGAGCTGCCGTGCCTGTCCAGACCATCTTTTTAATAGGAATGTTTGGTCTGTTTACTTTTAATACAATTTCTGATAGACTTGTGATGGCCTTCCTAGCCTCTTTCATTGGGACTCTGTTTTGCTTTACCGACTGGTTCTTAGGGATTTCAGCCCCGGTTGGCTGGACTTCTTGCATGGTCGGTTGCATGAATCTTGTTTGTCTGGTACTGACTCCTCACTGTCAGACTCTGGTGCCTGAGGCTGTGGCGATGCCTGCTCTGCAGCAGGGCAGGTTTCTATGGCTTCACCAGCCATTTTATGTGGAGAACACGGAACCGAGACGGCAGTGGAAAGAGAGGGAGCCACGTCCCCCTATTCTTTCTCCAATGTTTTCTTTTTTAGCTATTTCTTTTTAGCTATTTTGATGCAAATTTAAGTTGTTTATAAATTCTATTATTTTGTCCTTTTTGCAGTTTAATATGCTAATTCTTTGAGAATCTCATGCAATGAGCTGTCGTCCTGTTCACCCTGACTGACTCCTCCCAGATCTGTCCCTGACTTCCTCAATCCCTCCCAATTTGGTGTCCTTGGAGTGGAGTCTATTATTTAAAATTTTTCTTTTAGCCTGTTTGTTTGAAATATTAGAATAAAGTTTTACATTATTTCGTTCGCATGCCTTTCTGACTTGTCTTCATTTCTTGAAAGTATTGTTTTATGATAATTTTGAATTTGTTTGACTTTTTTTTATTGTTTTGTTTTTCGAGACAGGGTTTCCAGGTAACCACTATGTAGACCAGGCTGGCCTTGGATTCACTGAGCTCAGCCTGTCTCTGCCTCCTGAGTGCTGGAACTGCCGCACCCAACTCCTGTTTGACGTTTTTTACTTCCAGTTGTTTATATTTCAGTAAGATGCATTTGGATGAACTAGAAGGGAAGAGAGTCAGTAGCTTTCCCAGTTCAGAATTCTAGAGCTCTGTCCTCCATAATTAATAGAGGGTTATGAAACACCGTTTTCTGGTTTTTCTCCCCTTTATTTCCTTTGGCCCTGTCTTTTTTACTTATTACAGAGGCTGTGTCCTAGAGGGGAGATTGGGGTCTAGAATCCGGAGCACTTCAGCACTCTCTGGACTTACCTGGGACCCTGTGTTCTCTCTGGCAAGTTGTAGCCAGTGAAACTCTCCAGTTGTGACTGACTGGGAGAGTGTATATAAGGACAAAGGGCTTCTAGTTATATCTACTTCCTGTGACCAATAAGGAAAAGAAAACTACTCAGTGGAATAATGTTCAAAGGTTATAAGCAGGCAGTCCATAGATGGGGAAATTTGAATGTCAAGTAGGCACATAAAAAGGTACTTCATCCCTCTTGTAATTAGAAATGAAAATTAAAACAAAATCCAATTTCATCTGATTCAGCACTAAGAATATTATAGTAATCTAATATAACTTTATAAAAAGTCAAATCTTGGCTTCTGCTAAAGGTATTTTGCAAAAACATGCCAGAAAAAGAAATGATGACGAAGAAAATTCCATCTTATGGTTCTGGTTCTCTAGCCTCTGGGCTTTGCTTACACTGTTCCCATATCCTAGGATTTCTCTCTCTGCCTCTTTTCTAGCTAATACCAACTTACCCTTCAGGCCTTAACTATCACATTTATAAAAAGTTTATTTTAAGCTGGACATGGTAGAGCACACCTTTAATCCCAGCATGTAGGAGGCTGAGGCAGGTGCATCTGTCCACATTTGAAGCAGACACACCTGGTCTACTTACTGAGTTCCAGGCCAGCCAGGACTACATAGTGAGACCTCAAACAAACAAACAAACAATATTTATTTTATCTATTTTTTATTTATGTGTATGCATGAATGCACATATGTGTGGGTGCCTGTGGAAGCCAGAAGAGGTTGTTGGATGCCCTGGAGCTGGAGTTACAGGTGATTATCAGCTGACTGGTGTAGATGTTAGGAACTGAACTCAGGTCCTCTAGAGGAGCAGCAAGCACTCTTAACTGCTCAACCATCTCTCCAGCCCCAACTGTCATCACTTTTTATATGTGACTCCTTTAGACTAAAAATAGATGCCCCTACTGTCTACGAAGGTGCATCCAAAGTGTGCTTCCTCTGCCATAGCACTTCCTCAGTGTTCCTGTCCGGAGCAGCTTTCATGTGACCTTTGCTAGACTGTAGCACCTAGTTACCACACACTAACATAAGTATTTCTGTGAAGACATTTTGTAGATGTGTTTAACATCTACAGTCAGTTCTTCATAAAGATCGCCCTCTACAGTATAGGTAAGCCTTATTTAAGAATTTATAAGACCTCGAAAGCAGGACTGAAGCTTCTCTGAGGAAGAAGAAATCTCCCTCATCCCCCGCCCCCCCCCATGAAATATCACCTCTGCTCTAGCCTGAGAGTTCCCAGGCTCCTTTGCTGACGGCCTCTCCTACAGGTTTGGACTTGCTTTCCCAGTTCCCGTATTCCTGCAAACCAGTTCCATGTAGTACGTCTCTTTACATTTGTCTGACCTTTTCTGTTGCTCTGTTGAAACACTCTGAGAAAAACAACTTAAGGGAAAATGGCGCATCATGATACGGAGGCCTGGAAGCAGGAGCTTGAGGCAGCTGGTCAGGCTGCATCTGCAGTTAGGACAAAGACTGGTGCTCAGCAGGCTCTGTCCCTTCTGTGTAGTCCAGAACCCAAACCCAGGGAATGGCGCTGCCCTCCTCGAGGATGGTTCTTCCCACCTCAGTTAACCTGCTAAAGATAATCCTTCACAGGCATGCCCAAAGGCTAAGTGAGTGATCCCTCACAGGCGTCCTGAGTGGCTTGTCTAGTCGGCAGCTCCAGATCCTGTCATGTCAGCAGTTAGCATGAACCATCACAACTTTCAAATACAGGTTGAGTATCCATTATCCAGAAGTGTCTCAGATTTCATGTTTTTGGAATATTTGCATATATGAAGTGACAAATCGTGGACGCAGGACCCTGTTAAGTCACAGAACTGACCAATGCTCCACGTCTCCTGCTTACACGTAGCCTGCAGGTAACTTTATATGATAGTCTCAGTAGGTCTGCATTTTGGCCCCATCTATTTTAGGAGTGATGTGTGGAATGTTACACTTTTGTAGTTTAGCACTCAAAATCCTTTGAATTTTGGAATATTCTGGACTTTAGATTTTCAGATTAGGGATGCTCAAACTCCATCTCTCTCTAGATATACACATATGTACACATAAGTATGCACATACTCATGCACACACATGGATTACATATACACGTATGTGTGTATACATATACTAAGTTGTATAATCTGTTTTCTTTCATATAAAACTGTAAACACCATTGGGACCGGAAAGATGGCTCAGTGGTTAAGAGCACTGATTGCTCTTGCAGAGGACCCGGGTTCAATTCCCAGACCCACATGGTGGCTAACAAACGTCCATAACTCCAGTTCCAGGGGATCTGACGCCTTCTTCTGACCACCTCAGGCACTGCATGACAAGGGGCCACTTACACTCATGCAAGCAATACAGTCGTTCACATAAAATGAAAATAATAGAATTTTTTTAAAAGACTGTAAGCACCATTAAAACATAAATGTTATCCTGCTCATCTTACTTGTATTTCTAGTGTCTAGAATATGGAGTGTACTCAAAAACTTCTTAAATGAATTAACGGAGTTCCAACTCAAATTGAAAAACAGAAGAGGTTCAACATGAAGATTCTCGGCACAGCCACAGTGCACCTTGATGACTGTGCTGTAGGGTTGGAGAAGGAAGAGTGCTTCTGGTGAGTCCTGAATACCAAACAGTGGCAGTCTTAGAAAAATTAGGGTTGTGGCAAGTCACTGTGTTTTCAAACACTGGAAGGAAGAGAGTTGATTGTAGAGATTAGTAGTTTCTGTACTAAGAAGCTTGTGACTGATGCTAGTGTAGTCCAAGGGTAACACATATATACAATGAAATATAAATACTAAAAATCAAGTAACCCGTAATCACAGACTCTAGAACTCTTATTTCATTGTTAATTTCCAGTGAAAATTGAGTTTCATCTGATTCAGCACAAAAGGCATTACAATACCTAATATGATAATTGTAGAAGAATGAATCAGAATTTTGGCACAGTATAGTACAGACATTACCTTATAGGCATTCAATAAAAAGAGGAGCAGGAAGGAAGAGAGAGAAAGCCAGGAAGGAGAACATGACAGCACATCTTAAAAACAAAAGAGCTGAACGGGAGGATTTCTTTGTTGTTGTTGGTGGTGGTGGTGGTGATGTGGTGGTAGTGGTGATGGTGGTGGTGGTGATGGTGGTGGTGGTGGTGATGGTAGGGGTGTTAGTGTTATTGGGGGTGATGGGGGGGTGGTGGTGATGTGGTTGTGGTGGTGATGGTGGTGATGGTGACGGTAGTGATGTGGTGGTGGTGGTGATGATGGTGGTGGTGGTGGTGATGTGATAGGTGGTAGTGGTAGTGGTGGTGATGTGGTGGTGGTGGTGATGTGGTGGTGATGGTGGTGGTGGTGGTGGTGATGGTGGTGGTGGTGGTGGTGATGGTGGTGGTTAGCAGTGCTGGTGGTTTGTTTGCTTATTTTAGATAACTCCTGAATTGTTTTCTAACCCTAATGTACTCCCAAGGAGACCTGCAGGCTTATTAACCCTAGCGTTATCTGGGTACTGATAAAAAACTTTCTCACCTTATACCAGAGGAATCAGAATCTGCACAGGTTAGGTCTTAGAATGGCCTCTTTACCATGCTGCCCAGGTGACTGTGCTATAGAAAGTGACAGTGTCAGGGACTTTAGGACACATCTTTTCCTTCATCTCACTGGCAAGTTCAGCTTCCTGAAAGAAGTTTTCTGTGATTCATTCCTTTTACCTACTGGCAAAATTTCTGTGGTTCATTTTATCTACTAATTTCCATATCTCAATATGGTATTTAATTGGAGTGTATTATTTTATAAAATCATAAATAATATGGAAATGAACAGATAAGCTGTAACACGGTATTTTGTTTCTTCCAACATTGACTGTTTTATTAGTTTAATCATTTTCTCACAGAGTAATATTCAGCTGTAAATCTGCATCATAACCCACATCCTTGTCATGAAAAATCCTACAATATAGTTTTCTGGGGAAGTAACAGTTCACTTGAATTGAGCTATGGCATAGAATTTTTCTATTAACCTTGATGTAAAAAACCCTTGACTCAATGTTTCAGAAAGAAGTTTAATTCATAATAAGAGCCCTAGGCTTGGAACAAAAGTCTAGTCCCCAAGACCTAGAATTGAAATCCTAGCTACACCACTCATGTGAGTTTAGACAACTTGCTTGGCCTCTCCTCACCTAGACATCCCAGTCACTAAAATGAAGCCACATATGTCACATTGAGTGATAGTACTTAATAGACATTGTACATTAGGATGTATTTCAGTGCTAGAACACTTGCCTATCATGTGTTAGACTGTGTCCAGTCCCTAGTCTGTCTGTCTGTCTGTCTCTCTCTCTGTCTCTCTGTCTCTGTCTCTGTCTCTGTCTCTGTCTCTCTCTGTCTCTCTCTCTCTCTCTCTCTCTCTCTCTCTCTCTCTCTCTCATTAGGTGCCATGATACATGGGAGGTGAATGGGAAAACAAAACTGTTTCTCATCCATCAAAGACATGTTGGTGATCAAGCAACTGGCACAGCTTTTAATTCTCACACAGGCTAGTCTGATTACATTTCAAGAAAGAAAACAAATCTGTATTTAAAGTAAACTTAAAATTTATTGAGCTTTTGTAATTTCATACAACAGTTCTTAATCAAATGTAGACCCCCCTCCCCCATCCATGCCCCCTGACTCCCCCACTAGACCTCATATATTCCACCATACATGTTAAGCGCTATCCAGTCAAGCATTTGTACCCAGATGTCCTTACAGTGGAAATTCATCCATTGGAGTTTAGTCAGCCCATGTAGAGATTGTATGTAAGGCATACTCTCCCTCACCCAGCAGCAATAAGTCTCCAGTAGTTCTCAGTCTAGGGCTTCTCTCTTCCCCTCTGGGCCCTTGTTTAATTGAGTTGGCCTGGGTACTGTGCTTAATGCCACCATTGCCACAAGTTCATATGTGCAAGCTTCCAGTGTCCTGAAAGTCTCTGCTTCCCTTTGTTCATGAACCATCTCTGGTTCTTACAATCTTTCTACCACCTCTTCCACAGTGGTCCCTGAGCCATGGGTGGGTGAGGGTCAATATAGGAGTCCTAGCAAAGGATGCACAGTCTGCAGTCTCTTATTAAAACTTCTGTGCATCACGCTCTGTTGTATAAGGAAGCTTTACTGGTGAGAGCTGAGGGCTGCATTAGTTTTCTCTCTACCCCTTGTTCCACTATGTTCCATGAGCCTAGGTGCAGAGGTTCAACTGTAGATGTGTCACCTAGTACTATGCATCTCTCAGATGTATATTCTCTGTGTCTGTCCAGTTGTGGAATTCTGCAGTAGCCTCCATCTGTTGCAAAAAGAAGCTTCTTTGACGAGTGGTATATGGTACACTTGTCTGTAAATATAAGGCTCCATATTTAGCATATGGTAAGACATTCATTTGTCTAGAGATAGGAAAGAGATAGGGTTTTCTCTAGGATCTATGTCCTCTCCTGCCATGTGTATTTGCCTGAGTTTACAATGCCCCCATGAATTCACTCCCATTGAGAGGGCTGTAAGTCCAATTAGATAGCTGTTGATTGCCCTCCAGATAATAGTGCCACTACTGCACCAATAAAGGTAGTTTGCTGTGCTGGTTGTTATGGTTATTAGGCTTTAGGGTTCGGTTGGACCATTGATTGTTTTCTCCCTTGGAAGTTTGCATATTATCATCTATCATTATTATAGCTAAACTTCAGGTAGAAGGTTTCCAGGTCAGTTCCTGTTCCATTGCTCCAAGTCCTGTGTCCAAAGTATGTCCTGTCTTCAGCAGTAGGGTTTTATCTACTAGTTCTGGAAGATAACCAGGAGGTTTGGCAATAGCCTGTGTTATTTTGGGAACCTCCTGGACCACTCTCATCAACCATTCAAAGGGAGGTCTCTTCTGTCTGGTACTGTGTTCTTTGCCAAGCAGTTCCCAGGTATACATATGCACTAACGTTTAGACACTGTATGGGCACTTCTCATGGGGTTTCGGGGGCATCACATTTTCCTCTAGATTTCCTAGCCCCTCAAGGTTCATCCATCTCTATTCTTTTTCTTCCCATCTGGCCTCCCTCCTCCCTCTGCAATCCCAATACCCTCATTATCCCCACTCTCCCCCCAGTAACACCTATTTCCCACCACCCCTCTTCTCCTGACCCCCCCACCATGGCCCCTTGGATGTCCCTCCCTCCTCTCCTCTGTGCTGAACATTCCCACTTTCCCCACCTCTGTCTTGGTAACATCTGTTCCTTACTATCCCCCTCTTTTGGGTTCTTTCTTTTCCTTTAATTTCTTGTATCATTTAAATTTCCTGGCTTCTGGTGTTATATCAGAATATATACTTGCATATAAGGGATTGGTGCTACAATCAGCAAATGAGGGAGAACACACACTATTTTCTTGTCTCTTTGTTTTTTGAGTTCTTTGTATATTCTGGATATTAGTTCTCTGTTGAATGTGTAGCTGATAAAGATTTTGTCCCACTCAGTGAGTTTCCTCTTCACTTCCTTGGTTGTTTCCTTTGCTGTACAGAAGCTTTGTAGTTTAATGAGGTCCCACATATTGATTGCTGACCTTAATGCCTGAGCAGCTGGTATTCAATTTAGAAAGACTTTCCCTACACCTATATCTTGAAGGGTACTGCCCGTGTTTTTTTTTTCTAGAAGTTTCTGCATTTCAGGTTTTAAATTGAGGTCTTTGATGCATTTGGAGTTGACTTTTGTGCAGGTTGAAAGATAAGGGTCCAATTTCATTCTTCTGTAGGTGGAGATCCAGTTTTGCCAGCACCATTTATTGAAGATGCTCTTTCCTCCATTTTGTGTTCTTGGCACCTTTGTCAAATACCAGGTGGCTAAAATTGCATGTACTCATGTTTGGGTTTTCTATTGTGTTCCAGTGTTCAAATGTTCCATGTTTTGGGTTTTCTATTGTGTGAGTACCTTGAGATTTTTGTGTGAATACCTTGACATTTTTATGAATATAACTCTGTAATATAATGAGATCTGGTATGGTGATCCCCCAACATTGTTCTTTTTTCCCAATATTGCTTTGGTTATCTGGGGTATTTTGTGCTTCTATATGAATTTTAGGATGATGTTTTTCAAATTCTGTGAAGAATGTTATCAGTATTTTGATTGGCATTGCATTGAATCTATAAATTGCTTTTGGTAAAATGGTCATTTTCACAAAATTAATTCTACCAATCCATGTGTGTGGTAGGTCTTTCCATCTCCTACTGTCTTCCTCTATCTCTTTCTTTAGAGATGTGAAATTTTCATTGTAGAGATCTTTAATGTCTTTGGTTAGGTTTATTCCTAAAGAGTTTTTTTCATAGAAGGAGTTTGGAGTTCTCTCTCTGTTTCTCTTTTTGAATAATTTAAGCAGTATTGGTTGTAGACTTTCTTTGAATGTCTGGTAGAATTCTGCTGTAAATCTATCAGGGCCTGGACTGTTTTTAGTCAGGAGGTTTTGTATTATTGCTTTTTTTATGGGTCTGTTTTAGCTGTTGATCTCTTTTTTGGTTTAACTTTGGTGATGTCCATTATTTTAGAAATTCATCCATTTCTTTTAGATTTTCAAATTTAATGAAGTATAGATTTTTTTTTTTGGTCTTTTTGAGACAGGGTCTCCCTGTAGTCCCAGCTGTCCTGGAACTCACTATGTAGACCAGGCTGGCCTTGAACTCACAGAGATCTGCCTGCCTCTGCCTCCCAAGTGCTGGGATTAAAGGTGTGTGCCACCACGCCCAGCTGAAGTATAGATTTTTAAAGTTTTCCTTTACAATGATCTGGAATTTTTTAAAAATTTATTTTTTAATTTTTACAAAATCTTTATTGAGAATTTCATATATGTATCTAAGGTGTTTTGATCAAATCCATGCCCACTCCCTCCCCTCCAACATTCCCCCCTCTGAAGAGGTAACCCTAAAATCTTTTAAGGAT
>NW_008355789.1:7235542-7238229 GCF_000622305.1 Nannospalax galili
TTTATCACACCGTCCTCTGAAGAGGTTACCCAAATTGCCGATAGGGAATTGGGATGCAGACCGCTCTGGCTTCTTCCATGCTGAACAAGGCTCCAAGGTGAGGCAATTGGAATACCCCTTCAGTGGGGCTATCTAAAAGACTCCCAAATTGTATAACTCTTGTCTCTAAGGGGAGAAGAAAGTCCTAGAATCATAAATGGGAGATGTGAAGGAGAAGTAAAGGCAAGAGTAATTAGTATTACAAATTCTAGACAGGGAACTAGAAAAAAGTCAGAACAGGGCATTTTTAAATGTTCATATGAAAGTCCATTGGAGTTTCTTGACAAGGGCTCCCAAAAGCATCCCTCTATTGGGTTTTTCCTCATTTTTCTTTTGTCTTCCAAGGTTGGACTAGTTGGCTGGGAAGAGTGGCTGGATGCTCAGGTGAGGGTCCAGTGACCCTGCTTGGCACTCCTTTAATGAATGAGCACAACTGTCAGCAATCCCAATTGTGACTATGTTTAGCAAATAGGCTCAGCTGAAGTCATGATAACGGTAGTTATTTCATGCAGAAGGGACTGCTGTATAGCATCTTCTTATTAAAAGGACCTGGAATTTAAAAGGATTTGGTACTAGGAGCCACATATGAGGGAGAACATATGTCATTTGTTTTTCTGAGTCTGTGTTACTTCACTTAGTATAACAGTTTCTAGATCCATCCATTTACCTGCAAATGTCATTATTTCATCTTTCTTTACTGCTGAATAGAACTCCATTGTGTAAATATACCACATTTTGTTAACCACTCGTCAGTTGAGGGACACTTAGGTTGCTATTGTGAAAAGAGCAACAACAAACATGGTTGTACAAGTGTCTCTACAATAGGATGAGTCCTTTGGGTCTATGCCAATTAGTGGTATAAGCAGGTAATATGGTAGGTTCATTTTTAGTTTTTTTAATATTTTATCTATTATTTTTATTTTATATGTGTGTGTGTGTGTGTGTGTGTGTGTGTGTGTGTTGCCTGCATGTAAGTGAGTGCACCTGTGTCCTGCAATGCCTGTGGAGGACAGAAGAGGCTGTGGGATTCCCTGGAACAGGAGTTATGGACAGTTGTTAGCTGCCATGTGGATGCTGGGATTTGAACCCAGGTCTTCTGGAAGAACAGTCAGTGTTCTTAACCACTAAGCCATCTCTACAGCCCCTCATTTTTAGTTTTTTAAGAGTTCTCCACACTTTTTTCCATAGAGGCTGCACAAGTTTGCAATCCCACCAGCAGTGAATGAGTGTTCCCCTTTCTCCACATCCTCGCCAGCATTTGGTATCATTTGTTCTCTTGATCCTAGCCAGTCTGGTTGGGGTAAGGTGATACCTTAGGGTGGTTTTAATTTTCATTTCCCTAATTACTAACGATGTTGAACACTTCTGGAGATGTTTCTTAGCCATCTTTATTTCTTCCTTTGAAAACTCTCTGTTTAGATCTTTAACCCATCTTTTAATTGGATCATTTGGTCTCTCGATTCTTTTTTTTTTTTTCGAATTCTTTATATATTCTGGTTATTAAACCTCTGTCAGATGTGTCTCTGGTGAAGATTTTTTCCCATTCTGTGGGTTTTTTCTTCACTTTTTTGATTGTTTCTTTTGTTGTACAGAAGCTTTTTAGTTTAATGAGGTACCACTTATTGATTGCTGACCTTAATTCTTGAGCAACTTCTGTCTGATTTAGAAAATCCTTTCTGACACCTATATTCTGTATGTTACTGCCAATATTTTTCTTCTTATAGTTTCAGGGTTTCCAGTTTCACATTGAGGTCTTTGATCCATTTGGAGTTGATTTTTGTGCAAGGTGAAAGATAAGGGTCTAGTTTTATTCTTCTACAGTGGAGATCCAGTTTTGCCAGCACATTTGTTGAAGATGCTGTCTTTCCTCCATTGTGTGTTCTTGGCACCTTTGTCAAATATCAGGTGGCTGAAATTGCATGTACTCAGGTTTGGATCTTCAATGATGTTCCATTGATCTGTGTGTCTATTTTTGTGCCAGCACCATGCTTTTTTTCTGACTATGCCTCTGTAATATATTTTGAGATCTGGTATAGTAATCCCCCCAGAGTTGTTCTCTGTACTCAGGGTTGCCTTGGTTATCTGGGGTCTTTTGTGCTTCCATATGAATTTAAGGATTTTTTTTTCTAATTCTGTGAAGTATGTCTTGGGGATTTTGATTGGCATTGCATTGAATCTATATATTGCTTTTGGTAGAATGGTCATTTTAACAATATTAATTCTTCCAGTCCATGAACATGGGAGGTCCTTCCATCTCCTGGTGTCTTCCTCAATCTCTTTAATGATTTAAAATTTTCATTGTAGAGATCTTTGGTATCTTTCTTCATATTTATTTCAAGATATTTTAATTTTTGTAGCAATTGTGAATGGGAGCATTTCCCTATATTCTTTCTCCACTTGCTTATTGTTGGTATATAGAAAGGCTACTGATTTTTGTAGATTGATTTTATAACTTGCTGCTATGCTGAAAGTGTTGATCAGTTCTAGGAGTTTTCTGGTGGAACTTTTGGGATCCCTTAGGTATAGTATCATATCATCCACAAAAAGTGATAGTTTGACCTCTTCTTTTCCAATTAGTACTCCTTTGACTTCCTTCTCCTGTCTTATTGCTCTAGCAAGAGTTTCAAGCACTATGTTGAAAAGGAGTG
>NW_008355789.1:7238493-7239053 GCF_000622305.1 Nannospalax galili
GACATGGGTCTATAGTTTTCTTTTTTGGTTGTGTCTTTACCTGGTTTGGGTATTAGAGTGATGTTGGCTTCATTGAAGGAATTTGAGAGTTCTCCCTCTGTCTATCATTTTCAGTTCTTTGAGTAGTATTTGTTGGAGGTCTTTAAATGTCTGGTAGAATTCTGCTGTAAATCTATCTGGGCCAGGGCTTTTTTTTAGTTGGGAGGCTTTTTATTACTGTTTCAACTTCCTTATATGTAATGGGTCTGTTCAAACTGCTGATCTCTTCTTGGTTTAACTTTGGAGGTTCCCATGATTTCAGATACCCATCCATTTCTTTTAGACTTTCAGATTTAGTAGCATGTAGGTCTTTAAAATATCCCCTTATAATGGTTTGGATCTTTTGGGTGTCTGTTGCGATGTTTCCCCTTTTCTGATTTTTTTTTTTTTTTTTTGGTTTTTTTAGAAAGGGTCTCCCTTAGTCCCAGCTATCCTGGAACTCACTACGTAGACCAGGCTGGCCTCGAACTCACAGAAATCCGCCTGCCTCTGCCTCCCAAGTGCTGGGATTAAAGGTGTGC
>NW_008355789.1:7239286-7240781 GCF_000622305.1 Nannospalax galili
ATTTGTATAGTTACTAGGGCTTCGTCCAGTGTTGATCTTGAGCTTTATTGCTTTGTGGTCTGATAGAATGCATGGAATTATTTCAATATTTTTGTATTGTTGAGGTTTGTTTTGTGGATCAGTATGTGGTCAGTCTTTGAAAAAGTTTCATGAGGTACTGAGTAGAACGTGTATTCTTTGGTGTTTGGGTGGAATAATCAAAAGATGTCTGTTAGGTCCATTTGATGTATGGTATCATTTAATTCAGATGGCGCTCTGTTTATTCTTTGTCCAGTTGACCTGTCTAATGGAGACAGTGGGGTATTGAAGTCCCCTACTATTACTAAGTTGGGGTTAATCTGTGTCTTAAAGTCCTGTAGTGTTGTTTTTATGAATTTGGGTGCACCAGAATTTGGTGCATATATGTTAAGTATTGTAATATCTTCTTAGTTAACTTTTCCTTTGATCAGAATGAAGTGACCCTCCTTATCTCTTCTGATTAGTTTTACTTTGAAGTCTATTTTGTCAGATATTAGAATTTCAACCCCTGCTTGTTTCTTAGTGACATTTGCTTGGAATATTCTTTTCCTTCCTTTTACTTTAAGGTAGTGCTTGTCCTTGAAGGTGAGATGGGTTTCTTGCAGATGGCAAAGAGAAGGGTTTGTTTCTTAATCCATTCACTTAGCCTATGTCTTTTGACTGGGGAGTTCAGGCCATTGATATTTAAGGTTATTTTTGAAAGGTGTGTATTGGTTGCCATCGTTTTGGCTGCTGTTTTTGTTCTTGGTGTAATTTTGTGTTTCCTAGATTATATCTTTATTTTCTTTCATTGCCCCTAGGGTATAGTTGTTTCTCTCTCTGCTCTCTATATTGCTTCAAGTATTCTTTGGAGGGCTGGTTTTGTGGACATGTATTCTTTCAGGCTATTTGTGTCATGGAAGATTCCCCCCCCCCAACTATGATAGACATTTTTGCTGGGTAAAGTATTCTGAGCTGGCATCTATGGTCATTTAGAATTGGAAATAACCTTGGTCCAGGCCCTTCTGGCTTTCATAGTTTGCACTGATAAGTCAGCTGTGATTCTGATGGGCTTTCCTTTGTATGTGACTTGTTTTTCTTTTGCTGCTTTCAGTATTCTCTCTTTCTTCTGTACATTTAGTGTTTTTATTATGATATGTTGTGGGGAGTTTCTTTTCTGATCCTGTCTATTTGGTGTTTTGTGTGCTTCTTGTATTTGCATGGGGATGTCTTTCCTTAATTTTGGGAAATTCTCTTCTGCAATCCTGTTTAAGATCTGGTCAACACCATTAACCTGAAATTCTTCTCCTTCCTCTATTCCTATGATCTGTAAATTTGGTCTTTTCATGGTGTCCCACATCTCTTGCATATTCCATTCCTGTGTTTTTTAAAATTTCCATAATCTTTGCTTGAGTGGTGCAATGCTTCAATTTTATCTTCCAGTGTTGATATTCTGTTTTCCATTTCATTCATTCTAGCAGTGAGGCTTTCCCTTATT
>NW_008355789.1:7240859-7254449 GCF_000622305.1 Nannospalax galili
TTTCCTTCTTCATACCTGCCTGATTTTTCTTCAGTGTTTCTGTCTCTTTTGTGAATTCAATCAGAAGTTTATCCCTATCTTAACTCTTCGATTTGTTTGTTCATGTGTTCTTTAAATTCCTTGAATTCCTTGATCATGTTTATGATTGTTCTTTTAAATTCAGTGTCCTGGATTATCTCTAGGGGGTTCTCCTTGTAGAACTCTTCTACAGGATTGGTGGGGTTTGGTGGTGACATAGTATTTTGGCTTTTCATTTTATTATTCTTTCATTGTGGTTTTGGCATGTGAATTTCTTTTGTTGTGCATGATTCTGATATGAGAATTAAGTTGAAGTATGCTTCTGTTTGTGTTATCCAGGTGCCTAGATCCTTTCTTTATTGGTTATATAAAGCTGGTTGGTACAGGGTTCAGGTTCTCTCAGGTTTATTTTGGAGGGAACTGATGGCTTCAAATCAGCTATTCAAGGGTACCTGTAGAAGCCTTATTCGGGTTCCAGTCAGGTACACTCAGGCTTCCTTCACCACATGGAGGCAGGATCCAGGGTCTCTCAGGCAGTCCTGTGCATTGTCAACCCTATGCCAGAGGGAAGCCAGAGGAGGTCAGAACTCAGCACTGCCTGGTGGTCTGCTGAGCTCCCAGCACCTACTCCAATCAGATTAAAAAAAAAAAAAAAATGTCTGTTGTGATGTTTCCCCTTTCGCCTCTGATTTTGTTGATTTGGATTTGCGTTCTTTTGGTCAACTGGGATAAGAGTTGGTCTATCTCGTTTAACCTTTTGAAGAACCAGCTCTTAGATTAATTGATTTTTTTTGGTATTTTTTTGTTTCTATTCGATTAATTTCTGGTCTGGCTTTTGTTATTTCTTCTTGCCTACTAAGTTTGGGGTTGGTTTGTTCTTGCCTTTCTAGAGTCTTGAGTTGTAATGCTAAGTCATTTAAATGTGCTATTTCTGATTTTCTTAATGTAGGCACTTAGAGCTACAAACTTCCCTCTTAGGACTGCTTTTTAAAGCGTACCAGAGGTTTGTTGTGTTGTATTTTCATTTTCATTTAGTTCTAGGAATGCTTTTATTTCTTTTTTAATTTCTTTTTGACCCATTCATCATTTAGGATTGTGTTGTTTAATCTCCATGAGTTTATGTAGTTACTGGAGCTTCTTTTGCTGTTGATTATAAGCTTTATTGCACTGCAGTCTGATGGAATGCATGGGATTATTTCATTTTTATTGTATTTGCTGAGATTTGTTTTGTGCCCCAGAATGTGGTCAGTTTTAGAAAAACTTGCATGGGCTGCTGAGTAGAAAGTGTATTCTTTGGTGCTTGGGTGGAATATTCTGTAAATGTCTGTTAGGTCTACTTCATGTAAGATGTCATTTAACTCAGATGTCTCTCTGTTTATTCTTTGTCCAGTTGACCTGTCTATTGGAGATAGTGGGGTATTAACCTATTGTTACTGAGTTGGGGTTAATCTTTGTTTTATATCTTGAGTACTGTTTTTATGAAATTATGTGCTCCAGATTTTGGTGCATATATATTCATGATTGTACTATCTTCTTGGTCTATTAGTCCTTTGATTAGAATGAAGTAACCCTTTTTATCTCTTCTGATTAATTTTAATTTGAAGTCTATTTTGTCAGATATTAGAATTGTGACCCCTGCTGGTTCCTTACGGCCATTTGCTTGGAATGTTACTTTTCGTTCGTTCACCCTAAGGTAGTGTCTATCCTTGAAGGTGAGATGAGTTTCTGGAAGACAACAAAAAGATGGCTTTTCTTTCTTGATCCATTCTACTAGTCTGTGTCTTTTGATAGGGGAGTTGAATCCATTGATACTTAGTGTTATTATTGAAAGATGTGTATAGGATACTGCCATTTTAATTTTTTTGTTTTTGTGGCCCTATTTTGTGTTTCTGTTATACCTTTCTTTGTTTCTGTTGTCTCTTGGGTATAGCCATTCCTTTCTTTGGTCTTTGTATTGCTTCAAGTATTCTCTGTAGGACTGGTTTGGTAGACATGAATTCTTTCAGCCTATTCATGTCATGAAAAAATTTCCATTTCCCTTTGACCATGATACATGGTTTTGCTGGATAAAGTATTCAGAGTTGTCATCCATGGTTGTTTAGAACTGGGCATACTTTGGTCCAGGCTCTTCTGGCTTTCATAGTTTGCATTGAAAGTCAGCTGGAATTCTGATAGGTTTTCCTTTATGTATAACTTGTTTTTTCTCTAACAGCTTTCAGTACCCTCTCTTTGTTCTGTACATTTAATGTTTTTGCTATGATATGATGTGGGGAGTTTCTGTTCTGAACATGTCTAATTGGTGTTCTATATGCTTCTTGAATCTTTATAGGTAAGTCTTTCCTTAATTTAGGGAAGTTTTCTTCTATAATCCTGTTAGCAATCTATTCAGTGCCACTGACCTGAGATTCTTCTCTTTCCTGTATGCCTATAATTCATAGATTTTGTCTTTTCATGTTTTCCCATATTTCCTGAGTATTACATTCCTGTGTTGTTTTTGAATTTTACATAGTCTTTGCTTAAGGTGTCCAGATCTTCAACTTTTTTTTCAGATCTTCAACTTTATCATCCAGATGATAGTTTATTTCATTCATTCTGCTTGTGAGGTTTTCTCTTGTTTCTAATTGGTTTATTGAGTTTCTCAGTCCTGTGTTCATTTTCATTTTGGCTTTCTTTACTATTTCTGTGTCTTTTGTGAATTCACTTTCCAAGTCATGAATTGTTTTTGATATTTCATTAAGCCATATTTGTATATTCTTGGGCTTCCATCATAAGTTTATACCTTTTCCCTTTGAGTTCTCTGAGTTGGTTGTCTGTGTTTTCTTGAAGTTTTTTGATCATGTTTGTGATTGTCCTTTTAAATTCTGTGTCCTGGGGTCCCTCAGGGTGGTTCTCATTGTAGTTCACTTTTGTAGTATTAGCGGGTTTTGTTGGGGACACAGTCTCATGGTTTTTCCTATTATTTGTGTTTTTGCATTGCCGTTGGGGCTTCAGGATGTTCTTTTTTGGTTATGTGTCCAGTAGAAACTTCTACTCTGTTTTTGTTTAATTTAATTTTGGTTCTGTTTATATTGTTTGTGTAGCTTGGTTGCTTTTTGTTCAGGTATGAAAAATAAATCGGTGTGAGTTTCAGGTTCTTGCAGGTAATAGAGTGTTCTGGGTAGTTGGTGGGACAGGGTAGTTTCTCATGGTTTTTCCTATTATTTGTGTTTTTGCATTGCCGTTGGGGCTTCAGGATGTTCTTTTTTGGTTATGTGTCCAGTAGAAACTTCTACTCTGTTTTTGTTTAATTTAATTTTGGTTCTGTTTATATTGTTTGTGTAGCTTGGTTGCTTTTTGTTCAGGTATGGAAAATAAATTGGTGTGTTTCAGGTTCTTGCAGTGTAGTAGACTGGCCTGGGTGTATGGTGGGACAGGGTAGGTGTATGGTGTATGGTAGGCTGGTCAGGTTAGTAGGAAGGCTGGTCTATGTCAGACAGATCAGGAGCAAGTGGAGTCTATGCTAGGGAGTTTAGTCTGGGTTGGGAAGCTAGACCAGAGATCTGAGGCAGAGGAAATGGAGCCCGCCTTGGTCCAAGGCTGGCAGGGGACAGGGTGGGTGGGTGAGAGGAATGGAATAGAGATGCAGCGCCTACTACCAAGACATAGCTGGTTCAATTGTGTCAGTGCATAAACTCTCAGACTTTGTAAAATTAATTTCAAATCTCTGGATATCAGGTTTTGGCTATATAAAGTGAAATATGACATTCTGTGATTCTATGTGGTTTCATCGTATAATATTCTGACTTCCTCCCTCAGTGGGACTCTAAAGGCTGAAATGTTTTTGGGGGTTTTATTAGTCAGCTCTTGGAATAATGATAGCATAACAAATAGCTACTAAGCTCTCAGTGGTTTGCAACAACTTTTGTTTTTCCTCTAGAGGAGTCTGTAGTTAAAGTTGTGGTTTGGCTGAGCTTAGCTGGGCTTGTTTGGTCATAATGAGCTCCAATCTTTACTTGGCTTCAGGATGCTCTGAATGTCTCCTTTCTGGTCCTGAAGCGGAAGGAAGAATGATCACTTGGGCCATACTTTTCTCATAGAAAAGGTTGGAAGCTTCAAGAGACCAAGGACAAACCATTCATATACATTTAAAGCTTTTGGTGTAGAAACTGGGGTGTAGCTCAGTGGTAGAGATTCTGCCTAGCATACCTTAATGTCTCAGGTTTAATCCACAGTGCTGCAAAAAGCAATGACAGCAGTAGCATCAATAACAAGAACCTTTGGCTTGACATGAGGTACATTATATCCACTCACATTTTGCCAACCAAGCAAGTCATATGGCCACATGGTAAAGAGATTGGGTATGTAAAAGTATTAAAGTGTGGAAGTAAAGAATTGATGACAATAATTCAGAGTGATGTGTACCAAATATTGGGTATTCACTGAGTATAAAACTCTTGAAACACATAATTTTCACAGTAACTGAACAGAAGAGGTATTATTACTTGTTGTATGAATGAGTGTTTGCCTCTTTCGTGCCAGCTGGGTATGTGCTGCGGCTACCATAGAAAGTAGTTCTGAGATCCTGAGACAGGAGAACAAGCAAGATAGTTAGAAGACTACTAGAGATATGTGCAATTAATATGTGTTTAATATAACTCAAAAGTGAGAGTAGGAATTATTTTTAAACTCAGATTACTGATTTAAGTAGAAAGAGAACTTTGTATGAAAGCTACACCTCCCTCTCACCATCCCTTTCATCACCCGTTGCCCTCACTTTGCAGGTCTACTTCCTATACAACACCAGTTTTTTAGATGAGGTCTCACTGATACGTGATTCTACCCCCTCCATTGTTGCCCATGCTATCTCAACCTCCTAGGGTCAAGTAATCTTCCAACTTCAGTCTCACAAGTAGCTGAGACTATAGGTGTTTGGCACCACGCCTGGCAATATGGCATTATTGAATACTGTTTCTTCCTTTCCCCTAACACACAAACACAGTGTGTTAGGTGAGATTTCGTTATCTCCCATGTTCATACCCAGCCTTTAAGAACACTTGAGAATCACTAATGAACAGTAATTTCAAACCACAGAAGACTGTAATAAACAATTAGAAGATGGTGTACTTGACCACTAGGGTTCTTATAATGGTATTCTTAGCATAAAGGAAAAGCCTAATTAGGGGAAAACCTGGGATGAGGATGACTTCCAGTCACTGTGCAGATTGCTCCTTTTCCCACTCATTCCCAAGACCATTTTCATATCATAAATCTAGAGCCCAGATTCCAAGTATTTTGCCAGATCATTATCCTTTAAAAGGATGAGTAAGAAAATGCCTTTTTTTCCCTGTTTAATAAATAATGCCCTCTAAAAATTAATACAAGATGCTAGGGCACCATAACTTTATTTCATCCATCATTTACTGAATATCAACTATATGCCAGGAAGTGCAGGTGACAGTCTTATCTTACTATGTGGCACACTGACTGGTATATAGAAAAGTAAACAAGCACAGATTTTAATAAGGTGTTGGCAACAGTAGATTTGAGATGGGAACAAGTCCCATGAGATACAGAAAAGTGAGTGCTTTGAATCTGAGCATTGAAATTTAGCAAAGAAGAGGAAGAAGTGTTCTTTAGGAAGGCAGCAAGCCCTTTGGCATGTAAGATGGCAGAGGAAGAAGAGCATGTTTTGTGCTGCTCCAGGGGTCACATCTCTGCTTAGCTAATCAGAACTGGGCCACCCTGTCCTCATTGGCTGTCCTTGGGTCTCGACCCCTTCCAACTGCTGCTGTCTGAGAGCTCCTGACTAGCCTGCTTAGGTAGCCAGATCCTGCTGCTGGGTCACCACCCCTTGCTTTGGGACCAGTCCCATCTGAGCTGCTCCAGAGCTCACACCTGCTCAGCTTAGCTAGTCAGAACTTGCCCACGTGATCCCCATTATCCTGACTTGGACCTAGGCCCCTTTGCCCTGATGGGAGTCCCTGACTAACTGGTTTGGAACTCTCTGATCCTTCCAATAAAAATCAAAAGTGATAGCATATATGATAGAATGCATGAAATCTAGTGGAAGGTTATGGGGGGGATGGGGAAGGGGGTCTAAAGTTATTTAATATCTATTATAGGAAATGCACAAAAACTCAATAAAATGTACATTAAAAATTAAGAGTGAGAACCTAAAGCACAGGCCAAATAATTATTATACCGATCAGAAATCAACCAAACTATAACAATAAAAATAATGTCAGACTTCAACTCAACAAAGACAGGCTAGAATTTCATAACTGACATACAACAAAAGAAATCCAGGTCCCCAAAATCATTGAAGACCTCTATGGTGAAAACCTTCTGTCTTTGAAGAAAGTGATTGAGGAAGACACAGGAGATGGAAAGACATCCTTTTTTCATTGATTTTTAGAATTAATATTGTGAAAAAGACCATCCTATCAAATGCAATTTATAGATACAATACAATCCCAATCAAATTCCCCATGACATTTTCCACAGAAATAGAAAAAAATCCTAAAATTAATATAGAATCACAAAAGATAGTCAAAGCAATCCTGAGCACAAAGAACAACACTGGGGGTATTAACCACACCAGATCTTAGACTATGTTACAGAACTATAGTCATAAAGAAAGCATGATACTGTCACAAAAACAAACATCTAGATCAATGGAGCAAAATATAAGACCCAAACATGGGTGCACACAATTTCAGCCACCTGATATTTGACAAAGGTATTAAGAACACACACTGGAGGAAAGACACCATCTTCAACAATGGTAGTGGCAAAACTGCATCTCCACATGTAGAAGAATGAAATTAGACCGATGTCTATCAGTCTACACAAAAGTCAAGTTCAAGACCTCAATGTGGAACCTGAAATGCTGAAACTGCTAGAAGAAAACCCAGGCAGTACCTACAGGATATAGGTGCAGGAAAGGACTTTCTAAATCGAACATCAGTTGCTAAGGAATTATGGTCAACAATTGACAAGTGGAACCTCATTAAATTAAAAAGTTTCTGTGCAGCAGAGGAAACAGCCAATCAAATGAAGAGGAAGCCCACAGAGTGGGAGCAAGTCTTCACCATCTTCATCCATCTGGCAGGATATTAATTTCCAGAATATATAAAGAATTCAAATAACAAAGAATCAAGTAAACAGATGACTTAATTGAAAAATGGGCTATGGATCTGAACAGAGAATTCTCAAAAGAAGAAATAAAAATGGCTAAGAAACACCAAAAAAGTGTTCAACATCCTTAGTACTTAGGGAAATGTAAATCAAAATTATTTTAAGATTTTTCTTACCCCAGTAAGAATAGTTAAGATCAAGAGAACAAATGACACCAGTTGCTGGTGGGGATGCAGGGAAAGGGGAACCTTTATTCACTGCTTGTGGGATTGCAAGCTGGTGAAACTACTGTGGAAATTAGAACTCCTAAAAAACTAAAAGTAAGCTGGGCATGGTGGCGCACACTTTTAATCCCAGCACTCAGGAGGCAGAGGCAAGTGGATCTCTGTGAGTTCAAGGCCAGCCTGGTCTACATAGCGTGTTCCAGGACAGCTGGGGCTACAGGGAGACCCTGTCTAAAAAGACTGAAAAACAAAACAAAACAAAAACTCCAAAAAAACCCCAAACAACAACAACAACAAACCCTAAAAGTAAATCTATCACATGATCTGGTTATACCACTCCTTGGTATTTAACCAAAGGACCCATCCTCTTGCAGAGATACTTGCACAGCCATGTTTGTTGCAGCTCTTTTTGCAATAGCTAAGAAATGGAAATAACATAAATGTCCCTTAGCTGATGAATGGATAATGACAATGTGGTACATTTACACAATAGAGTTCTACGCAGCAGTAAAGAAAACAAAATTATGAAATTTTCAAGCAAGTGGAACTAGAAGTTCTTATTCTAAGTGAAGTAACACAGACTTAGAAAAAAAAAGTGATGTATTTTCTGTCTCATTTGTGGATCTTAACTCCAAATCTTTGTATATGAGTATGTATTCTGATGTAACCACAAGACACAGGAAGAATATGGGGGGTAAAGAGGAAGAAGGAGCTCAAGAGAGGGAGACAAGTATTATCAAGGCAGGGGGAATGGGGATGCTTTAGCTGGAGTGAGAGGAAGGGAAGGAGTGTTATACATAGAGATAGGATTGATAAATCACGTTTAGGTGGCGTGAAAAAAAGAGGGAAATGTATTAGTTCAAAAGCCTACTGGAAATACACTATATCTATATCTATCATCTCTCTCTATCTCTCTATCTCTCTCTATCAATCATGTATCATCTATTGATTATCTAATATCTGTCTATCTCTTCATGTGTATAGCTGAAGGCTATATAACAAAAACCACAGTGCCAGGCAAGAGAAACCTCTCCTTGAGTTGATGGCCAAGATGGCCTAAGATACTCCAAAAATAACACAGACTATTGCCACAGGCCTTGATTGTCTTCCAGAACTTGAGGGTAAGATCCTATTGCTGAAGATAGGACATACTTCAGACACAGGACTTGGAGCAATTGAACTGGAACTGACCTGGAAGCCTCCTCCTCTCTGAAGACTAGCTCTCATAATTTCAGAGGATACTATGGAAGCTGCCAATGTAGAAAAGCAATCAATGGTCCTACCCAGCTGTAAAGCCTAATAAATACAATAGTGGCCCAGCAAACTATTGGTGCAGCAGTGGCACTTATATCCTGGAGGTAATCAACAGCTGTGTAAGGGGACTTAAGGCCCTCTCAATGAGTAGGAACTCATGTTTGATACTGTAATCATAGCCAAATATACATGACTGGAGAGATCATAGGTCTTAGAGAAAAACCTGCTTTTTTCACATCCCTAGACCAATGAGTAATTTCTTACTGTATTCTAAATATGTATCCTTATATTTTCAGACAAATGTACCTCTTACCACTCATAAAAGAAGCTTCTTTTTGCAACAGATGGAGACTCTTACAAAAGTTCCACAACTTACCCAATACAGAGAAAAAGTGTCTGTGAGATGCCCATCCATAAGTGACATGTCTACAATGGAATCTCTACTCCTAAGACTCAGGGAACAGAGCAGAACAGGGGGCAGAGAGAATATTAATTCATCTCTCAACTCTCACCAGTGAAGCTTCTTATGTAGCAAATGGTGGTTTACCTAGAAAGCCACAAATGACCAAAGTGCAGAGAATAAGAAACTGAAGAGTGCTTGTCCCTGGATAGGATCCTATATCAAAACTCTGCCACCCAGGACTCAGGGACAATTGTGGAAAAGGGGGCAGAAAGATTGTAAGAGCCAAGAGTGGTAGGTGACCACAAGGAAACAGAGTTTTCCAGGCAGCTGGGAAGTGGTTAATATGAACTTAGAGCAATGGTGACATCATGTCCAAGACCCATGAAAGCTCAAATCAGACACACTCCCAGCGTAGAAGGGAAATGGATTAGAAGCCTCAATCTTAGCTGAGGAACTATTGGCAATGGATTACTACTGGGAAAGGGAGAGTTGGTTTTCTTTAGGGGAGTGACAGGTCATACAGGCTCCACGGATGGACTCACACATTTGGGGACACAAACTTGACTTGCTAGGCCTTAACATAAATGACAGAATCTATGAAATCAGGTGGAGGGAGGACCATAGGGTGTGTTGCATTATATGAATTTCATGAAAAGTCAGCTTTAAAAAAGCAAACCATGTTTTGTCTCCCATAGAGCCTTGGAGAGATATACGGCTCTTTCAGGTACCGCTGTTGGATAGGGAGTACTATGTACGTGGACAGTGCCACTCTCACAAGAGTTACATTGAAGTCTTAATATCTAGAACCTCCTAATGTGGTTTCATTTGGAGATACGATCTTTAGAGAGATAATTAGCTTAGTAAGCTAAACTATGGACTTTAGCTGAGGGCTGTAGGTTAATACAGCTGCTGTCCTAGTATCCAGGGGAAGTTTGGACACAGACAGGCATGCACATAAGGATATAATGTGAATGACAATGCCATGGGAAGAGGATTGGAGAGATACATCCGTAAGCCAAAGAGTATTGAACATGTGGCACACAGAGTAGTCCAGGAAGAGGGAAAGCAGCAGCACTCCCTGTGGGGCTTAGTGTAAGCATGGCCCTGCAGACACCTTGGTTTCTGTCCAAGACCCATGAGATACATTTCTAAATCAATTCATTTGTGGTACTTGTTACAGTATGCCTAGGACCGTAATACAGGAACTTAAGAAGAAGCTGTTAGAGTTCTGGGATGTTTATCTCTGGTTCACACAAAGCCAGTGCTTTGGATTCCTTGGTAAAAATAACATGAAAACAACATAGAGCTTTGAGAGCATGTCCATCATATGCCTTCAATTGCAAATAACCCAAAACTTAATTCAAACAGCATAACCAACCTACATTATTTATGCTTCATATAATTATGAAATTCTGTGTCATTTGGGAGAGGCTTTGATCAAGGTCTAACCCCATGTCTCTGCAGTGTTCTGTAGACGTCTCATATAATGGCTTCTTCCTCAGGCTGGCTCCTGTTGTGAAAGCTGCTGCTTTGCCTCTTCCTGGACTCCTCTGTGTGCCCACATGTTCAATACTCTTTGGCTGTAGTAGTTCCAGGTTTCACTTCACAATGCACTATTGAGAGTGGGGAAGAATGGTCTGAACTGGTATTCCCCAGCAAGGCCTTACATCTCTCTTGGATTGGATAATTCTTTTGGGGGGAGGGCTTCTTTTTGAGACAAGGTCTCCCTGTAGCCCCAGCTGGCCTGGAACTCGCTATGTAGATCAGGCTGGCCTTGAACTCACAGAGATCTGCCTGCCTTTGTTTCCCAAGTACTCATCCGGGTTGGATATTTCTTAAACTAATCTCTGTGTGCATTGATTAGGTTAGGTCGGTGCTGTGGATCAGCTGTGGCAATAGCAAAGTATTTACCCTGATTGGCTTAGCCTACTGTTTCCATTAGTCTTAGCTTTATAACAGAAACACCCCAGATTTTAGTGGCTGAAAGACAAAACAATTTGCTCATGAACCTCTGGGTCAGAAATTTGGACAGGGCTCAACTAGAGTAGTTAAGTCTGTACAATGCGATGGTATCTGGGTTCACGTATGCATTTAGGGTCACTTGGCAAGTAAGCTAGGGGCTGGCTGGTCCAGCTGTTTGAGGACCTCAGTTCTTTTCTTTGTGCTGTTTCTAATGAATTAACCTGGGCTTGTTCACACAAGCATAATGTTAGCTCCTGTTCTGTGAGAATAGAAGCTGTAAGACTTGATATCTTAACTTGGGGCTCCTGGGACATAAATTTGTCATGTTATATAATGGTCAAAATAAGTTTCCACATCTCAGTCGGAAGAGGAGTAAATAACCTGTGATCATTTAAATTTATCATTCCTATCCTTACAACTTGTGGTGGGGGGGGAGTAGCAACAATTTCACTGAAACCACGTCTCCTAAATGGAATGTATGTGATGGAGGAAGCTGGCTGGAGGCTGCTGGGAGGCTAAAGGTAGGTTAATATTGAACTGTGGCGTTTTATATCTTAGAAACTTTAGAAAGAAAAGAAATTAGGTTGCTGGGAGTTTTGATCTTCTAGGCCCATGGTTCTTATCCATTTTTCTAGAATGGCACAGTTGACAGATACAAGTTCCCATTAGTAAACTCAATTTAAGAATGATTCCCTTTGGCTTTGCTTCTTCAACTGCAGAGGGGGCTGAGGCCTGCTTCCTGTACAGGGGCATCAGACCCTTTCCTCTTGTGTATGTGGCTGTGCATGGGGGTGGGGGTGCTTTGTACTTCTGGGCATTGGGAAGTCAAGAGAAAAGGAGATTTTTCAGCTCTGAAATTTGGTTTGAAAGGAAGCAGGGAGGGGAGGATGAACTAGAAGAACATTTTACAAAGTGAGCAGGGAAGAGGGAGCCCCTCCTCCCCTGGAACATTCTTAATTGAAAATCTCACCATGAAGCCTGCAGAATTGTTTCTGAAGGAGTCTTGGCTGTGTCTTCGTGAGGACATCTAGTTTACAAGAAGGACTTAAAGCCTTAAGTGTTTCTTCTTTAATTCAGCAGATGCTGTGACAGTCACTCCATTTGGACAGTTCACTTCTGCTCTCACATCCCATTAGAGGCAGCCTTTGGTCACCTCTACTTGGCTAACCAGTGTGAGTGTTGAAGAACATGGTGGCTACTTACAGTAAATTATTCAATTAGTACAAGGAGCAGGCCAGCTTCTGCCATCGTCTGACAAGCCAATCCAAGGGCAGCTCAAGATCATTTGGATTGTTTAATCTGTAGAGTCCATTAGGGCTGTCAACAAGGGTGGAGCAGTAAATACTATGGAAAGCGGTTAAGAATTATGGCCTGATTGCAGTTAGGAATTATTGCCTTATGACAACTTCAGAAGCAGCTCTAGGACTGGAAGAAAGTATTTGGAATTCAGAGAGGGAAGTCCAGGAAGGAGAGACAGGGCAAAGGAGTTCTGGTTAGCCTTTAGGATGCCTTTTTTGAGACATCTAACCCCATTCTGAGTCAATGTTGGTTGTACATTTGAATCTCTTGGCAGCTTTAAAATGTTGATACCTGATACCACCTGCCTCCCCAAACTCAAAACTGGCTTGTGGTCTGAATATAAGGATTGGAAGTTCCTTAGGAATCTGAAAGGAAATGGAGAAATTGCACCATTTCATGGTGAAAAAATGGAAGGGCCTTACAGAGAAGAAACAAGCCAAGAGGAAAAAGGCCACCTATCCAAGTTAATGACAAAGACAGTCTGCAGAGTTTTCAGATGAGCTAATTTTCCCACTTACTCTTCTTTCACACACACATGTGGCCTGGGTTAAGTCTTAGCACCCTCACCTGTGAAGTGATGGGTATTGTCACCTACGTCTCACTCTGTAGCCCAGGCTGGCCTTGAGCTCACATCCTGATATCATCCTGCCTTAGGATCTCAGGGGCTGGGATTATTGGTGTACACCATCATGCCTGACTGCATTCTACTTATTTCTTATTGCCATGAGGATCAGGTTCATGAAGATGTGGCACAAACAGTATATAAAGAGGAGAACAGGCACAACAGAGATACAGATTGTGGGGGAGAACTTTAAATGAGAGTAAATGGCATGAGCAACAGATTGAAATACTTTGTCAATGGTCTTTATACTTTACCTTCCATTTCAAAGTTTGTGGTCAGGTTGCATCTCTTCTTGCTGAAGCCGTTTGTCCCTTAGGAAGCCAATGGATATGCCTCTTCTGTTATTGTACCTTCCCCTAGTGTCCACCAAGTCCAGGGTTCACCCATACTTACTTCATGGCAAATAAAGTTGTTGGATGAATGAGTACATGGACCCTTAGATCCTTACCATCTTGATTTCTATCAAACTTTCTAGAAAGCATCCCCCCAGACTCCTTAAATGATGACCATGCCCCTGAAAAATTTTAATCCCAACTATCATGTACAAATACTGCCACAAGTCACTTTATTTTCAGCCTTAATGATTCCAAAGGGAACTCTGATTCTAGACCCAAATGACTGAACCATTCCTTTGTAGAACCAGTAATGCCCCCTCCCTCCCTCTCTCCCCCCTCCCCCTCTCTTCCTCCCTC
>NW_008355789.1:7254505-7292718 GCF_000622305.1 Nannospalax galili
CTCCCTCCCCCTCCCAATTCTTTTCTCCCTTCTTTCCTTGTTGTATGTGACATTATAAATGACTTTGTTACCAAATGATTGGAGCCCTACACTAAGCAGAGATTTTCTAAGTATATTCCCTGTGTGTAATATATTAAAGCATAGGGATCTTAGGAAGATACTTTGGAAGTCACTCTTTGAAGTCCTGTGTTGCTCTGCCCACTTCAATGCCCAGAGCACCTTGAAAACAGAGGGGATGCTAATGGAATCAGAGTGTTGACTCATTTACAAGATGAGAAGCACATACTTGTTGCTTTGAGCCCAATAGTAGAACTACCTCTTCTGAGCCCTTTTTCTCTATGACACAAGATATGGGGCAAGTCAAACTGGGGGTCTCTAGAGGTATTACCCAGATGGCTGAAATATCTGAGAAGGAATCCAGAGTTTTATGTTTTAAAATAACCAATGACCACATAGAAGACTCAAACAGATTCATGAAGTAAGGAAATAATCCAAGACCCAGAAAAGACAGTCTTAAAAGTAAATTAAATGGTTAGTAAATCAGAGGAGAAAGTCCAAAATACAGAAAAAAAAATCAGCAAGGAAATTGAAACATTGAAAAAAAAGCAAGAACAAACACTGAAAATGAAAAAAAATGACCAATCAAATAAAAACCAGACCAGAAAGCATCATCAACAGACACCACTTAGAACTGGTTTCAGGGATGAAGAACAAAATGGAGACAAGAATACAATAAGTCACATATAAGGAAAAAATACTAAGAAACATGTTCTGTGTTTCCAAGAAGCCTGGGATACACTCAAGAAGCCAAACCTGGGAATTCATGGTATAGGATGAGAACCAGAGATAAAGCCAAAAGTAATAGACAGACTAATGAAATTATAGCAGAAAGCTTGTCAAATCTAAAAAATGAAGTAGACATCCAAACACAAGAGATATGACATCATAGTCAAAATATAAAAAATACACAAGTAAAGAAACAATACTAAAAGCCATATGAGAAAAAACCTGTCAACTCATATACAAAGGCAGGAATATCAGAATAACTTCAAACCTTTCATCAGTAATCCCCAAGACCAGAAAAGCATGGAATGACATTTT
Source organism: Nannospalax galili (assembly GCF_000622305.1). Taxonomy (NCBI): domain Eukaryota; kingdom Metazoa; phylum Chordata; class Mammalia; order Rodentia; family Spalacidae; genus Nannospalax; species Nannospalax galili. Next base: position 7,255,607 of record NW_008355789.1, read on the forward strand.
TCAAGCTCTGAAAGTAAATAACTGTGAACCAAGAATACTATACCTAGCAAAGTTATATTTCAAAATTGATGGAGAAATCAGGATATTTCAAGACAAACACATGACTACATACTCTCCATGATGAACAAGGAAGATCTGGGAAATAATCAACCATGTTCAACACAGCCAACCAAGAAACTTCCAAAACTACTAGGGAAGAAATAAAATAATGTCAATACCAGCAAACCAGAGTATCATCTAACAAATTATTAGGAAATAGCAAACCCTTTTCAATAATAACCTTAAAAATAACCTCCACTCACCAATAAAAAGCTATAGACTGACTGGACTGAAAAAGTAAGAATTATCCATCTGCTCTTTCCAAAAAACATGCTTCACTAGTTAAAACATCCAAAAACCGAGTATTAAAGGATAGAAATCAAGGTACCAATCAAACAGAAACCATAAACAAATAAGCAAAACCATCCTTATATTTTCAAACCAAAACTAATCAAAAGAGATAAAAAACCATCACAAAATATAAGGAGATGGGTTTAAAAAGGAACAACTGAACAAAAAATGTAACAATTATGGACTATATGCATTGAATATTGGAGCCCCCAATTTCATCAAATGCACATAAAATGGCATTAAAAGTCACACAGCTTCTGACACAGCAATAGTGGAAGACTTTATACCTCATTCTCACAGTTAGTCTTCCAAACTGAATATAAGTAAAAAACAGCTAGATCTAACAGATATATACAGAATATTCCAGCCAAGAGATAGGTAATACATGTTTTTTCTCAGTGTTACACGGAACCTATTACAAAAATTGATGACATCATAAGCTAAAAATCAAGCTTTAGTAGATACAAAAAATTAATTTTGTGTATCCTATCAGACCATATTGGGATAAAAGCAGAAATAAAAAGCAAGAGAAATTATAGAAATCAAAAAAAATACTTGGAGATGGGATAATATACTTTTAAATTACATTTTTGTAAATTTCATACAACATATTTTCATCATATTTAGACTCCATCCCATATCTGCACCTCTTTTATAACCCCTTCGCTGGATTTCATGTACTCTCTCATGTATATTAAGGTCTGTAAAGTCAAATTTGTATCCAAATATCCTTTGGTGTGTGTCCATCCACTGGAGCCTGGCTAAGAATATATTTTGAATGAGCAGTGAGTCATTGAAGAAATAAAATGAAATTTAAAAAATTCCTGGAGTCTAAAGAAAAGGAGACTATAACCCACTAGAACCTCTAGATTCTGGCCAACGAAATTCTAAGAGGAAAGTTTATAGCTATAAACTCTTGTATTAAAAAACTAGAGATATTTCAAGTAAACAACAAAATGGTACAGCTCAAGGCTCTATAAAAACAGCAGAAGCCAATCCCAAACCTAGTAGGTAGCAAGAAATAATAAGACTAGAGAAGTTACTGTAATAGAGACTAAAAGAACAATACACAAAACTGATCAAATAAAGAATCAGCTCTTTGAGAACAGGGAGAAAATCCAAATTAACAAAATTAGAGACAGAAAGTGTTACAACATGTCAGTGAAATCCAGAACACCACTAGATAATACTTAGAAAATTTATACTCCAATGAGTTGGAAAACCTAGGAGAAATGGATGAACTTATAAATGCATATGACCTATCAAAATTAAAGCCAGAAGATATAAATAATATAAACAGATGCAGTGCACACCATGAGATTGAAGCTGTAATCATAAGTCTGTACACAAAGAACCCAGGACCAAATGGATTCACTGTTGAATTCTATCAGCTGTTTAAGGAAGATCTAATACCAGTACTTCTCAATTTGTTTCACGAAATAGAAATGAAAGGAACACTATCAAATTTATTCTATGAAACTAGTATTATCCTGATACCATAACTAGATAACAACACAACAAAACAGAAAACTATATCCAGTTTTTCTCTGATGAATATAGAAACAAAAGTTCTCAACAAAATACTTGCAAACTGAATTCAGGAACACACTAAGATCATACATCATGACCAAGTGGGCTTCATCTAGAGAGGGAAGATTGGTTCAACATACGCAAATCAAAAATGTAATACATCATATAACTAAAGACATAAATTATATCATTATCTTGATAGACACAAGAAAGGTATTTGACAAAGTTCAATATGCCCTCATGACAAAAGTCCTGGAGTTATTAGGAATAGATGGAGAACACCTCAAAATAATAAAGGCCCTATACAACAGACCCATAGCCAACATTATACAAATTAGAGGAAAACAGATAATTTTTTCTAAAATCAGGAATGAGATGAGGATTCTCACTCTAAATGCTCTTATTCAATGTACATAGTTCTCAAAATCTTAGCTATAGCAATAAAATAAAAGGGATAAAATAGGAAATGAAAAAGTAAAACTATCTGTATTTGCAGATAACCTGATTCTATACCTAAAAAGGCCTATAGACTCTACCAGAAAAAGTCTTAGATCTAATAAACACTTTCAGTAAAGTTGCAGGATACAAAGTCAATATACAAAACCCAGCATTTATATATACTAACAATGAACTTGTAGAGAAAGAAATTTGGAAAAATATCTCATTCATAATAGAATTTTTAAAACGAAGTGTCCTTAGGAATAAACCTAACCAAGGAAGTGAAAAACCTTTACAATGAAAACTTCAAGACTTTACAAAAGCAAATTAAAGGAAATACTAGATGATAGAAAGAACTTCCACATGTCTGGATTGGTAGAATTAATATCATGAAAATGGCGATATTACTAAAAGAACTCCAGATTCAATGCAATTCCCATAAAAGTTTTGATGTCATCTTCACAGAATTAGAAAAAAAAAAACAATCCAAGAACTCATATGGATGACAAAAGACCAGACTAGCCAAAGCAATCCAAAGAGAAAGAACACAGCTGAGGGTATCACAATACCGCATTGCAAATTACACCACAGAGATATAGTGACAAAGACAGCTTCATAGTGACCTACAAATAGGTGAACTAATGGAACAGAGGAGAGGACCCAGAAATAAACCAACAAATCTATGGCCACTGAATTTTTGACAAAGGTGTAAAAAACATGCAGTAGAAAACATACTTTGGAGCTTCTCTGAGTGTGGTGGTTCTTATAGTTACCATGGACCCTTCTGGGAAAATGGAAGCAATATTCTTGAAGTTGTTACAGAGATATTTGTTCTTTTTCACCATTAGTCTATGAAGCTGGAAAAGCATTTACATTGAATGTTAAAAATCCAGAATTGTTTACCTCTGGAGTGTCACCTAGAGAGAAGATAGTTTCTGGACAATGGAATAAACTGCTCAGCATTTTCAGGGACCCTGACGGAGGAGGCATTCATGATATATCCTGCATGAACACAGGGGTTTTCTCCTGTCTCCTTTCATGAAAACCTTCACCAAGTGAGGGCTGTGATTGTCTTTAAGTGTCAATGTTGAGTGATTCCCCTGTCCCAAATTTCTCTGTAACTAGTATTGTCCATTTTACTAATGATATAACTATCCATTTAGAGTCTCAAGCCAAATATCTAGGAGTCTTGGATTTCTTTCCTTTAGTGCCATTTCTTACAATTTATTAGCAAATTATTGGTTATGTGTCCAAATTACATCCCATATTCATCCATTACTCCTTAACTCTACTGGTATCAGCTCTTGTCAGTATATCTCATATGGATTATAGCAATGGTCTGTTTTCACCCTTGGGCCCACCCACCCATTCTGTATGTTGCAACTAGGGTGATCTCTTAGAGGCATCAGCTAGGTGGTGTCATTCCCCTGCTGATGGCCACACTTCTCCTGTTTCTAGTCCACAGCTTCCCATTGGCCTTAGAACACACTTCAAGCTTGATTCTGTTCTATAGACCCCGAGTGGGGGGAGTTCTGTCATCACCAGGTCCAGATCCTGCTGCTCTCTACTGTGCTCCCTATACTGCAAGCACACTGGCCTGTTCTCTGAGTTGTGATTAACGGAGCTCATCCTTCCTGCAGTTCTTCTCTCCAGCTGGGATTGTGTGAGCCATACATCTTACTGTGCAGTCCTGTATTTTCTCGTGGTTTTATTTACAACTGGCTTGAATAAAGGTGGGGATGAATCACTGATCAGGAAGGAATTAGAAATAATGAGTATGGAATTGACATTTAAAAGGAGCGGTGTGGAGAGGATGATGAGAGGGTAGTTTAAGATATTGGCTTTTGTCATGTAGGGGAAACAATGTTAGATGTCTGTGAGAGTCAGAAAGGAAATAAGTGAAGCAAAGGTGGGTGGAGCAAGGAAACAAGTTCTGGGGCTGGAGAAATGCTCAGTGGTTAGGAGCACTGGCTGCTGTTGCAGAGGACCCAGGTTCGATTCCCAGCACCCACATGGCAGCTAACAACTGTCTGTAACAGTTCCAGGAGATCTGTAACTCTTCTGACCTCATTTGGCATTGCGTGACATGGTGCAGTTACATACATGCAGACAATATACTCATACATAAAATACTTTTTAAAAGAAGCAAGTTCCTTAAAAACACTTTTGAAATGCACATTCCCCTTGAAGAGCGAGTGGAGGCTTAGCTCCCTGGTGGACCACTTGCCTAGCATGTGCTAAGTCCTTTGTCTCATCTTTAGCACTGCAAACAGAAAAGAAAAACTCTATAAGGAAATAAAGTATGTGACTCTAAGGATTATGGCTTCCAATTAGCTTTCTTCCCCCCATGAGTTTCTATCCTGTACTGTAAATAGCACCTCATTCATACCTGGGTAGAGAGGGACGGGTCCTTTTGTACTCCATTGTTCGATACAAAATGGAGGTTCTATAGTCAATTGATAAAATTTATCTGTTGGCTTTCCAAGTGAGGATTATGCCCTGGAGTAGCAAGACTTCATGAAGTAAGTGGGTCAGAGAGGGAATAAAGCAAACTAGATGCCAAAGAGAAGCTCACCAGCTTCCTGTTTTTTTTGTTTGTTTGTTTGTTTTGTTTTGGTTTTTTTTTTTGGTCTTTTTGAGACACGGTCTCCCTGTAGCCCCAGCTGGCCTGGTACTGGCTATGTAGACCAGGCTGGCCTTGAACTCACAGAGATCTGCCTGCCTCTGCCTCCCAGTGCTGAGATTAAAGGCGTGTGTCACCTTACCCAGCTTTTAGCTTCCTGTTTTTAAAAAGGAGAAGAACCAAACCCGATCCAGTTCACCTCTCCCTGCAGAGTGCTGGCTTACATACTGGCATATTCCACACAGCCATAACATCTACACAACTTGATATTTGATTTTTAAATCATATTTTGAACACCTCTTTATGCTATTTCATATTCTTCATAACATTGTATTAGCTGCAGACTGTTTCATCCCATTAATGCCCTGCAATTTATGGCACCATTTAAATTTTTCCTATTGCTGGACATTAAGTTATTTTCAGTTTCTGCTGTTGTAATGTTACAGTGAAGAGCTGCACAGGTGATAGAGAGTACTGAGCTCTGAATCCTCCTGGTGCAGTTGCACCCCTCTGGCAGCTTTCTTGGACACCAGCATCTTGCATGATTGTAACCCACCCTCCAACTGCCTCCCCTGATATGACTCAACCCCAACCACAGGGCACTCTCTGAGGGAAAAAAACATAAAAACCCCGAGTCTGTACAATCGCCCCTTCTGGACCCTGGGCTGCTAGGAGGTAACCTCTTGTTCTGCTAATTCTGTTGAAGTTGGTTCCTTTGTCTCTTTACCCACTTCCTATTTCCTTATACTAGGGATTTGTCCTCCTTTTGAAATAGCTCCTCACTCTAAACTTCAAGGAATAAAATGATTGGTTCAAAGGGCATGAACATTTTTATGGCTCTTAACACCTGGGCTCCTGTTTCATATCCACCATCAGAAGGGCATACACATCTTATTTCATGCAAACACCCTGGCAGTAGTGTTATCACACATTCCTTTTTAAACTTATAGAAGTAAAATATATCACAGTTTCATTTAAAGTTTGTTGTACTTTGAACATTATGACATGTTTGCTTACTGTCTACATTTCCCTCTGTTTAGTCTCTGCCCACTTAATCACTAGAACATTTATGGTATTTTTAAAAGTTTATTGAATTTTTGTGTATTTCATACAGAACATCTCAATCAGTCTTTATACCCTCTTCCCAACTGGCCCCTCCCATAATCCCCCACCACTGGAATTCGTATATTCTGTTATTTGTGTTAAGGCCTATTGTGTGAAGTTAGTATCCCCAGATGTTCCTCAGTACAAATCATCTACTGAGGTCTAGTCAGCCTATCTAGAGTCGTACCTTTAAAGAAGACTAACTCTCCTTCAGCCCACAGTATTCAGCTTCCAATAGGTCTTTGCCTAAGATTGGGGCCTGCTGTCTATTTCCCCAGTTCTGTGTTGGGTTTTTGTCTGCTTGAGGTTGTGTGGCTGTGATCAGGGTCCCAGGAGCTTGTAGGACTCTGTTTCTAGATGGTTATACACCTCCTCCCTTGGCTCTTACTATCATTCTGCTCCCTCTTCAGCAATGAACCCTGAGCCTTGGGTGAGTGAAGTTTAATATAGGAGTCCTGTCCAAGGACCAGCATTCTGCAGACTCTCAGTCTCTATGCTTTGGCCATTCGTGACCTTTTTGTTCCTGGCCCTCTGTTGCATGAGGGAAGTTCATTAATGAGAATGGAGGTATTCATTAGTGTCCTTTTTACCCCTGGTTCTCTGTTCTGTGAGCCTTAGGTGTAGAAGTTGCATTGTAGATGTGCCACTTAATCTTGGGCAATCCACAGACAATGTGTGCTATCAGTTGTAGTACTCTATGATAGCCTCCATCTGGTGCAAAAGAAGCTTCTTTGATGAGTGGTGACTGAGGTATTTGTCTGTAAATACAAGGATACATATTTTTTCACATAATAAGAGATTACATTAGTCTAGGGATGTGACTGTCTTGGAGTTTTCTCTGAGATCTATGACCTCTCCAGTTATGTGCGTTTGGCTAGGTTTATAGTACCACACATGAATTTCCTCCCATTGAGTAGACTTTTAATTCAATTAGGTAGCTGTTGATTGACCCCAAGATAAAAGTGCCACTACTGCACCAGTGTCATATGCTGTGTGGGTCATTGATGTGGTTATTTGGTCTTGAAGCTGGTGTTGAGCGATCAATTGATGTTCTCCCTTAGCCCCTTGTGTAGTGCTCTCCAGAGCTATGACAGCTAGCCTTCAAGGGAAAGGTCTTCCAGGTCAGTTGCATATCCTTTGTCCAAAGTATGTTCTATCTTCAGCAGTAGGGCCTTAACTTCAAGTTTTGGGAGGCAATCAAGGGCTGTGGCAATAGCCTATATAGGAGTCTCTTGGATTACTGTGGCCAACAACTCAAAGGAAGATTTCTCCTCTCTGGTACTGTTTCTTGTATGTAGCCTTTAGCTATACACATGGACTCATGTAGAAATATTATATGTGTAATTTGTCATTACATTGTTGGGCTAATATGATTCCCTGTTTTTTTTATATTAGTTAGGCATTATTTATCTCTTCCCACCCCCGTCTAACCCTTCCACCATGGCTTCCCCATTTAAAGTGTCCCCATTTTTCCCATTTCTTCCTTGATAATGCCAATCTCCTATGGCCCTACCTCTCTTGAGCTCCTTCTTTCCCTTATCCCCAAAGTTCCTTGTATAACCCTCCTTCATCCCTCTCACTTAAATACCCCCCATTTTATTCATTTCTCCCTTAGTAACACCTGTTTCCTATTCTTCGCCCTCAGGTTCCTTCTTTCACTTTACCTCCCTGGTTCCTTTTCATTATCCTGGTTCCTACAGTTACATCAGGATGTATACTCACATATAATGATTTGGTGCTAGAATCTACAGATGAGGGAGAACATATGTATTTATTTATCTGATTCTGTGTTATTTCACTTAGTACAACATTTTCTAATTCCATCCATTTACCTGAAAATTTCATGATTTCCTCTTTCTTTACTGTAGAGTAGAGCTCCGTGGTGTAAATGTACCACATTTTCATTATCTACTCATCAGTTGGAGGACATTTAGATTGCTTCCATCTCTTAGCTATTGTGAAAAGAGCAGCAACAAACATGGATGTATAAGTATCTTTGCAATAGGATGAGTCCTTTGGGTATATGACAAGGAGTGGTATAACTGGATCAAATGGTCAGTTCATTTTTAGTTTTTTATGAGTTCCCCACACTACTTTCCATAGGGGTTGCATGAGTTTGCAATCCCACCAGCAGTGAATGAATATTCCCCTTCCCCCACATCCTCTCCCGCATTTAGTATCATTTAGAACATTTATGGTATTTTTAATATATTGGAATACATTTTGCTTGCTGTGATTGCTAAGTTCAGATGTCAACTTGATTAGATTAAGAAATGCATAGGGCATTAATGGAGCACATCTTTGTGTATGTCTGTACAGTGTTTTATTTTCTTATAAGCACTTGACAAGAATCAGCTTAAGGGAGGAAAGGTTTGTTTTGGCTCACATTTTCCAAATGGTCTTGAAGCTGGTGTTAGACCATCAATTGATATTCTCCCTTAGCCCCTTGTATAGCACTCTCCAAAGCTATGAGAGCGAGCCTCATAGGTATGAGTATTTTTATGGGCATGTATTTAAGTGCACCACATGTGTCCCATACCTGTGGAGGTCAGAAAAAGGTGTGAGGTCCTCTGGAACTGGAGTTAAGGACAGGTGTTAGCCACCATGTAAGTGGTGGGAACTGAACCTGGGTCCTCTGGAAGAACAGGAAGTGTTCTTAACTGCTGAACCATCTTACCAGCCCCTGTATGAAGTTTTAACTGAGCTTAACTACTTCAGATTTCACTGAGGAGGGAAGCCCCACCCCAATGTGGGAGGCACCACCCCATGGGCTGAGGTTTGGAACTGAATAAAAATGGAAAAATAAGAGAGATATTCATCTCCCTTTGTGTCCTGATCTCCCCAAATGTGAGCCTGCTCCTACCACTATATGTTTCCCACCATGATGGCTGCATCCTATGAAAATGTGAGACAAAACAAGCCTTTCCTCCCTTAAGCTGATTCTTGTCAAGTGCTTGTTCACAGCAATAAGAATAGTAGCTAATACAGGTAGTGTGCATGCTGACATTGCTCTAACATTGAAAACAAATGATTTTCTTGCTGTTTTTATTTTCATGTGGCTGGTGTTTATATAGAAGATATCTGTCAATCTCTATAAACTCTTCAAAATATTCAGTTACTATCATCTAAAAGAACATGTATAAACTCTCAATTCAATTCTGAGATTTATTCATAGTAAATTGTTTAATAAATTCATAATTTTAAATGTAAACTTTTGATATAACTTAATTTTCCCTTCAACTGCTAATTCAGTGACAGCTTCAGAGAACCTTTCGGAGCAACCTTGTTAAAAAGAATCGAGGGCAGGCTCCCTGTCTTGCAGCTGCGTTTCCATAGGCTGCACATCATTTTAACCTAGATCGCATGCTTGTATGGTAGCTTGGCAATGGTAGTGAGGGGATGGAGAGCTTGGATGAAGAAAGGCGAGGCCTTTTTCCTTCCTGTGCCTGACACCTGACAGAAACAATGGAGCAAAGGTTCATTTTGCTCACAGTTTCAGAGAACTCAGAACATGGTTACTTGGCCTTATGTAACTGAGAAGACACTCATGACTTCTGGAGGATGTGGTGGAGGAGATACCTTACATGTTTATGGATTGGAACCAGAGAAAGGAAATATAGGAAGGGGCCAGGGAAAAGTATCAAGGTCAAGCCCCCAGTAGCCTGCCTCTTTCAGCCAGGCTCCTCTTAGCTCTCACCACCTCAACAATTGTTAATCCATGAATTTTCATTCATTCAGGTCATCCCTGACAGACAAACCCAGAGGTGTGCTTTACAAAGACATTGCTTTACATTCATTTATTTGGGGGGTGATGTGTGCAACAGTACATGTGTGGAGATCAGAGGACAGCTACACAGTTTGAAATAATCATCTCTCTCCTTCCATCATGTGGAAGACTAGAACTCCACTTGTCAAAGTTGGTGGCAAGTGCCATTCCCTGATGAGCCATCTCACCAGTCCCAGGGATATGTTTTTACTAATCAAGTTGAAAATCAAGATTAATCGGCACACCAGTCAGGACCATACTTGGGTTTCATGGATGCCTTCCTCCAGAAAGACAAGTATGTTTTACAGCTGCTTTGTTATTAAGGTAAACATGGTCAAGACTGAATTAGTTATCACATGCTACATTACTATTATTGTCTCTTTTTTAAACACTTTGAAACATTCTTTCATCCTTGAGCTGTGCTCATTATGCCTAATGATTAAGCAAATCTTGTCCCGAATGTCACCCTCAACACTAACTCTATGATCTATGTATCATCTCTTCTATTTGTCTTTGTTTCTTTCCTTCTGTTTATGTATCATCTATCTATCCATCCATCTGCTTATCTACATAAATAATTAGGTCTACTTGCACCTTTCCATTCTCAGATATGTATATATCAGAATTTTAATAATAATAATAATAAATTATGTAATTTAGTATTAATTATATAATTTTTTTTAAGTTTAAACTTTATGATTTATTTATTTTTATTTTGGATGTATGAATGTATCCCCTGCATGTATGTAAGTGCACCCATGTCGTGCAATGCCCACGAAAGCCAGAAGAAGGCATTAGATCCCCTGGAACTAGAATTAGGATGGTTGTTAGCCACCATGTGGGTTCTGGGATTCAAAGGTGGGTCCAATTAAGAGCAGCCATCTCTCCATCCCCAATAATGACTATTTTTTAATATGCTGTTTGAGTTGATCTTTTTCTTACAGTTCTCTTAATCAAAATTCTAGTTATATTTCTTTATCATTTATTTGTGTGTGCATTTGGGCATGTGCACACATGCACATGGGTACTCAAGTATCACTGTACATGTATGGAGGTCGGAGGACAACTTTCAAGAGGCAGTTCTCTCTTTCTACCTTGTGGGCATTGGGGATTGAACTCAAATGGTCAGACTCAGCAGCCAGCACCTTTGTTCACTGAAGCATGCTGCCAGCCCCATCCTCACAGTTTTTCATGATCTCATGACCATCTACCTCCCTAAGTTAACTTAGAACCCTTCTGTTTATTACAACAGAAGTCTCTTGAAGTCAAATTGTATTTTTTTAATATGTTGTTTATTATGTTTATTTTATGTGTTTGAGTTTATTGCCTGCATATATGTTAGTGCACCCATGTCATGCAATGCCATGAAGGTCAGAAGAGAGAGTCAGATTCCCCTGGAACTGGAGTTACGAATGGTTGTTATCTGACATGTGAGTGCTGGGAATGGAATCCAGTTCTTCTGCAAGAGCAGCCAGTGCTCTTAACTGACCAGCTATCTCTTTATCTCTGTCACATCGTATTTATAAGTTACCTCATAGAGATATAGAACTTTTATAAAGATTCAAAAGTTTTGCATTCTGGTTCAGATATAGAATACTGTGACCATGCTGAAGAGAGAGCTTGAGAAGAATTGAAACAGGACAAAGAAGATCCTGTAGTTTATTAAGGTGCCCTCCCAATGAGGGGAACTCATAGAGGTTGGGGCACATGCTCCCCATGAACCAAGATAGCCTCAGAAGTAAGTCTCAAGACATTATGTAGGACAAATGCTGTTTATTCCCATATTAGAGGAAAAGAAATGAATGTCTTTGGGCAGAAGTTAAAGACCATTTGGGCCAAACCTGCCTTCTAGAAGTCTAGTTTTCAGAAGTGTCAATAATTTGATACTTCTCAATGTCAGCATGTGAGTAAGATTAAATAAGAAGTTTCATCTTTAATGCAGGTATTGTTGAGGCCAATGAATAGTGGTGGGAATAGGGAAGAAAAGTCAGCGGGCAGGCTGACCAATAATGGTACCATGTTGAGTCATCTTCTTTTTTTTTAATAAGAAACATTTAATTCACCCTTATAATTTTCTGATATGAAATATCACCATTTTAGAATAGCTTAAAGAATTTAGAAGCTTTTATCCTCTAGTCCAAGTCATTAATATTGAAAATTAACAAGCACTGCACTTTAGGCAAATGACTCACAGGTGTTGTCTGCTATGAATAGACATAACTCTAATATAAGAACCATTAGAGTAAATTGAATAACTTTAATGTAGAGAGAATTTGAACATATATAAGGTTTTACAAATCACATGCAAAAATTATACTTGGCAAGATCTTTGCCTTTATAAATTATGATAAGGATCTAGGCTGGGAAGGTATCTGTGCATCCCTGAAAAAAGATGAAAAGTGTGATCTGGAGAGTTAAACTGTTAATATTTCAAAGAGTTTTACTTCAATTTTAATTTATTTGGTATATTGTAGAAACTTATTTAAAATCTACCTACAGATATTTCCCTGCCTATTCAACATACCTACAACTGAACAGTTAATTTTATCTTCAAAGAAGCTCTCATACCTCAAATAAATAATGAGCCATATCTTACCAAAGGATAATACACTAGTTTCCAAATTAGAATCATGCTTTCCTCTATCTATCTATCTATCTATCTATCTATCTATCTATCTATCATCTATCTATCTATCTATCTATCTATAATCTGTCATCTATCATCTATATCTATCACCTATCTATCATTTGTCTATCATCATCATTATCTATCTGTCATCTATTTATCTATCTTGTATGTATGTATGTATGTATGTATGTATGTATGTATCTACCTACCTATCATCCATCCATCTATTATCTATCTATCTATCTATCTATCTATCTATCTATCTATCTATCTATCTGTCTATCTATCATCTATCTATCTATCTATCATCTATCTATCTATCATCTGCCTATCTATCATCATCATTATCTATCTGTCATCTATTTATCTTCTATGTATGTATCTATCTACCTATCATCTATCTATCACCTATCACCTATTTATCATCTATCTATCTATCTATCTATCTATCTATCATCTATCTATCTATCTATCTATTCTCTATCATCTATCTATCTCTCAATCATCTATCGATCATCTATCATCTATCTACTATCTGTCATCTATTATCTATCATCTATTTATCTATCTATCTATCTATCTATCTATCTATCATCTATCTATCTATCTATCATCTATCTATCTGAACAGCAAATCATCCAGTGTTTGAATATACATGAGCAAACTCAACAAGGAGATTTAGCTGAATAAACAGGAAAAAGTTACACTGATGAACCATATTTTATTTTGTTTTCAGTTTAAAGTTACCATAAACTGGCCATGTTCCCATACAGAAAATAGAAGCAAATGCAAATTAATACTAGGAGAGCTAAAGTCATGGCAATAAAATTCCCAATGATTCAGAACCAATGAACTAAAAGTTTTTAAAAATCACAAAGTATTCATGGTATCATAAGTAAGAATCATTAGAAATAAGAACCTTAAGAATCAGATGCAATAAAGTACAGGTATAGAAGCTACTGGTTTTAAAATGAATTTGTGTAACATTTTTACTTTATATAAAATTTCATTGGCACGCATTGATTGTGCCTAGTGAGGAGTTCGTGGAGACATTACCACACTAGTGTAGCATGCTTTCAGCCCATGTCTCCCCTTCACCCTTCCCACTAGTCCTTTGTGTATTTCCAGTCTTGCCTCTACATTTATATCATGTCTGTATGTGAATAACTTATGCATCTGTATAAATCTAAGATCCACAAAGGAGAGGAAGCATGCAGTGTTTCTTTCCTAGTCTGTCCTTTTTTTCACTTATCATGGTCTCTGATTATATTTGTTTTCTTGTGACATGTCTGTTCTTTATGACTGAATAGAACTCCACCATTCATCTGTTTTCTTACTCATCCTCCTGTTGATGGACACCTAAATTGACCCATAACTTGACTAATGTGAATAATGTCCCAAACATGAACGCTTCTCTGTGGTGTCTCTGCGGTGTGCTGGCTTAGAGGCCTTCAGATGTATGCCCAGGGGTGGCACCCCTGGGCATCTGGTATTTTATTTTCAGTTTTATGAGGATCATCCGTACTGAGTTCCTTGATGGCTGGACTAACAACGTTTCTGCCAGAAGTGTGTAAGGTTCTGGAGGTTTTTCTTTTTTCTATCATTTTAATAGATAAAAAGGCATTGATGGTTATATTAGTTTGGGCTGTCATGACAGAATGCCACTAACTTTGTGTTACTTAATCTAAGAAAACTCCATTTTTCACAATTCTGGTGACCCAACCCAGGATCAAGGTGCCGGCTGCTTTGGTGTCTGGTGACGGCTAGCTTCCTGGCTTGCAGATGACAGCTTTCTTGTTGTGACCTCACATGCAAAGAGCAGGAGAAAAACAGCCTGCATTTGTGGCTCTGCTCTGCTTTTGAGAAGGTCAGCAGCCCGGTGAGCTGGAGCCCCACCGTTATGACTTTATGTAACCATTCTCCACTCCTCACGAGGTCTATCTCCAAATCTGAGAACATTAGGAACCAGAGCATTGGTGTGTAATTTGGGAAGACATAAACGTTGAGCTTATAATTCAAATACATGTGACAATAACGTCTTCAGTAATTCAAATGTATTGAATAATAAAGTCTGTAAAATTAATGATCAGTTTGGAAAACAAACCAAATAAAAATTCTAGAGGCAAAATGCTATAATAATTAAAACTTAAAAATAAATTGGTAGGTTAAATAGAATATTGTTGCTGAAGACAGAATTAGTGATCTGGAAGAGAGAATCAATGAAATTCTCTAGGTTCATTACTGCAACAAAGAAGTATAAAATACGATATATAAAATTTGAAACATGACAGATGAATAGAGTCTACTGTCAGCTAATCAAGGGTAGGATAAAGAGAGTGGAGGGGAGATGCTGGAAAGACAATGGACATGAGATTTCCAGACCTCATGAAGTTTCCTGACTGTAAGAATCTCTACAAGGCTCAAATAAAAGTAGTAAAAATAAGTTCACACCTAGACACAGTATAAGAATTACGCAGCATTGATGACAAAGAAAAGGTCTTAAAATCAACCAGAGTAAAAGACATGTATCCTGCAAATGCAAACAAACACAATTAAAGTGACAACCGAGCTTTTTTAGCATCTGATCCTTTTGTTTAAGAAATGCTAAAGGCTGTGGCACAGAAATGGCAAAAAAGTAATGAATGGAGCTGAGGGAGTAATATTGCAGATACAATTTAGGATGCCTTTATGGACCAATTTCTGTCAAAACTTAGAATTACTGTTACCTGGCACATGCCTATGATGTTATTTTGAATTGTACCCATAAGACAACTGATTTCTTAAGAACAGCAAAGGACCCTAGAAGACTGTAGAACAGTCTCCTCAAAGTGTTGAAGAAAAATAAAACATCAGCCTACCTCTACGTGTGTGTGTGTGTGTGTGTGTTGCGGGGGGCATGTTTGTGTGTTCAGAGAAAGAGGTGAAGTAAAAGGAAGTCAAACAATGACCAGCCCAGGAAAGTATTTCTACAGCTATAATCATGGCACTTTTGTCTTGAGGTAATCTACAACTGTCTAATTGGACTTCACAACTGCTCAATAGGAGGGAATCCGTGCCTGGTACTATACACATAGCAAGGTATGAATGGTTGGAGAGGTCACAGACCCTGGAGAAGAATCTACTACTGACATTCTCTTATGCAACTCCAATGTAATTCTGTTGCAATTCCAATTAATTTTCCAATGTAATTTCTTACTGTATTCTAAATAATTATCCTTATATTCACAGACAAGTATCATTCTCACCACTCATCAAAGAAGCTTAACAGATGTAGCAGATGGAGACATTACAGAGATCTACAACTGGCCAAAATGCAGAGAATAAGTGGTGGGGTGCCTTGCCCTAATTGATGCATTTACAATACAATCCCTACAACTAAGGGAACATTTAGGAAGAGAGGGCAGAAAGAGTGTCAGAACCACAGGAACAGGAGTCCTACTGCTACGGAATGCCTTCTAGACATGATAGGGAAGCTTCACCCATGAAATCTGTACAATATTGTTGCCTATCAAGATCTGCATGATGACAATACCAATTGGCATACCAGTGTGGATTGGGAAAATGGCACAGGTTTACACCTCTAGATGAAGACCTACAGGCAGTCAGTGGATGTTGAGGGAGGGAGAATTAAACTCTCTGATAGGTTATCTAATCCCAAGTGGTTAGCACTAAATACATGTACAGAGGAGTACCACTGAATGAATTCAACACATTTTATGTATGTGTGTATATTTATGACTGTGTGTATGTCTATATAACAATAATAACCAATGAAGATGATAAGGACTTGAGAGGGAGTTGGGGTGTGTGAGAGGAATTGGAGGGGGCAGTGGAGGGGGTAGTAATGAAGCAAATACAATGCTCATATATGAAATTCTCAAAAAAATTAAAAAAATTATAAAACGATACTTAAAATTAAAGGAAACCGAAAGAGTTAAAATAAGTGGGACTTTCGTAAAGAAAATTCTAAATCAAAGGTCATTTTAAAAGTATTATGTCTTATTAACGGCTAGGATGGTCTATTCATTTGCATCATCAAGTTCTTTTGTCTTTTACAATCCCTTCTATATTCTTTTGATTTATTTTCCATGTCATAATCTGTATAAGTCTTTCTCAGATTTTCACTATAATACTCAATCATCTTTAGGTAACCAGTTCTCATCAGTGGACAATTAGGATGCTTAAAATTTTGTTTATCCTATCTTTTCATTATTACTGGACATAGATGTGAATTTTAAATTTTGGCAGGTATTGCTAAGTTTTCCTTCAAAACAATACCATTAGATATAATCAGTCTTTGAAGCATTTGCCAGACTCAGGCTGGACCATGTGTTAGACTCAGTCCCATATTAGTATTCCAAGCATCCAACCCACAAATGCTGAACACCTTTTTGGATGGCTCATTCTGGCCTAAGTGGGAGGTTTTACCTTCTGTAGTGACTTTGGATAGTGAGAATCCAAGTTCCCACTAATAGCCACCTCTCTGCTGCCTCTCACTGTCAGTCCTCATGGCTTAGCCCCTTTTACCCATTCATAGTCATGACCACAAGCAAGACGTTGGCATGTGATAACAAAGACACAAACCATGCCACACAGGGTTATGCCTAGGCTGCACCCTCCCCATCCTCAGGAAGCTCTTTCAGAATCTGTTCTGAGATGCTCTGGAGACTAGCCCAACATCTTACTGTGCTCTAGGTCATCAAAGAAGAGAAATGTATCTGAGCCTTTGTAATGTCAGATTAGAAAGAGATACACACATGCATAATTAAAATCAGACATCGTAGCTCCTCTAGTGAATTCAAATACAACTCTTCATCTGCCTCTGAATGACCTTGATGAAGTCCTCAGTTTATCTGAAACTTTAATTTCCTCCAAGGGCCCCACTCCATTTGTTTCCTGGGAAGTATTCAATTACTGGGCCTCTGAAAGAAAATTATGTCCATATGATTCTTATAAAGGATTTATCTAAAAAGTTTATTATATAAAGAATATGGAATATCCATTTTATAAATAATAATGAATTATGCTATAATATTTGTCATAAATTCTATAGCTGATATTCACAGACAGCTTTTACTGATTTTTCTTGGCTCAACTTTTGTATCCATATACAACTTATACTTGTACCTGATGAAAGCAAACATGTTATTACTTTTTTTACGTAAATAAGCAGAAGTGAAGCAATGGAGATGGGCTGAACTTCACACATTCATTAGCGAAAATGACTGTTTTGATTGTTGAATTGGACAGCAGTATAAAAACACTGACAGTCTATTTCCTTGACTCTGTATGCTCCTCACATGAAACAGCTGTAGAGATGAAACACTGTGATCTCCTTTTTACAGCGTTCCTCCATACTATCTGGAGAGAGTTAAGTGTATGCAAGATTTACTATTATGAATCTTAAGAGTAGGCAATTAAGAAAACAAAACAGCAACGGAAAAGCAAACCCTCACTGTACCTATTTGCTGATATTTTTGTGCTATAAATACTTCCATGGTCAAGTTCCGCTGTGACGTTGCTGAATGACAGCGGAGAGATGTGAATAGCACACCTTCTATAGTGTTTCCTCCACACAGATATCATCAATATAAATAACTTCAAGAGCACAGAGAGTAGCAACAGTAGTATAATACAGGAAATGATGTGCTTTGAGTATCATTACCTTTTAACTGTAGTTAAATTATAATTTTATATCATTTGGGACTGGGCAAATGGCTTAGTAAAATGCTTATCTCACAAGCATGAGGACCTGGGTTCGATCCCTAGCACCAATATGAAAAAAAAAAGCTGGGTACAGTGGCCCCTGCCTATAATCTCAGTGCTGGGGAGATGAAGATCCTTAGGGCTTCTAGACAAATCAGTGAGCTCCAGGTTCACTGAGAGATCCCACCTAAAAAAACAAACAAACAAACAAACAAAAAAAAAAAACAAGAAGGGAGAGTGATTGAGAAAGACACAATATTGACCTCTGGTTGCCATATACACATGCATACATATGGATGCACACTGTGTACACACATACACATGAACATATACACCCATTAAAGTATGTTCATGTAACTGTATACCTCAATGACATTTAGTAACTGATTTAATAGTTCTGAAAATTTAGCAGTCAACTCTCAAAGTCAATGTGAGCCAGTACCAAAATACGACTGTTTGGTACCCTTAGTAAGGCATCCTCTCATCAAGCGGCCCTCAGGGCAGTATGGCAGCTTGCTCCCAGTTCTTCTCTCAGACTACCCCTGTCCAAGTGATAATTATTTATACATGGAAGAATGTGGGGAGGTTTGACTAGGTTCAGTTCGTTTCTTACTCAGAGGGCTACATGTTTGATGACTTTCACCTAGTGTCCCTTCAACATTTTTCCAGATTCATTCAGTAAAGTTCAGTCTTGACAGAAAATAAGAGCATCTTTGCTAAATGTAATCAAAGAATGAGATTTGCCCTTCCCTGTGATTATTTACTCACAATTACCAACTTTTTTTTATGGCCCTTGAAGCTGGCTCCTGGCCCTCACTGATAACCAACCCCAGCTGAGCTATTGCCTTTGGTGGTGTAGACAAAGGCTGGAGGAGAACGTTCCCTGCCTAGGGCCTGGTACCAGGCACAATGCAGTGTCACTGGAAGAACTGAGCAAGAGCTCAGAGTCTGTGGTCTAGGACTGTATATTACGTTGTATATAAAGGACTGGAGAGATGGCTCAGCCATTAAGAGCATTGGCTGCTCTCACAGAGGACCCAGGTTCGATTCCCAGCATCTACATGGTGGCTAACAACCATCCTAACTCTAGTTCCAGGGGGTCCTACACCCTCTTCTGACCTCCACGTACATTGCACCACATGGGTGAACTTACACACATGCAGGCAACACACACACATAAAATAAAAATAATATATAAAATACTTTAAATTGTACATAAAACACCCCCCACACGGGTACACATACACATGTCACCACACATATATTTACTAATACAATTAGTATGTGGCTGAAGTCTAAAACAACTTGATAATGTTTGTCCTTCCAGAAGCTTCATTGCTCCATCCAGGGTGAGCTGTGGGTCCTATCAATGGCACTAAGGGCTGAGCTTCCTCCAGGGGTCTGGAGGGTTTGTGAGTCAGGGTCCATGCTAGGGCCTGGGACCTCATCTTTAGAAGTCCTCATCCCTACACTGAGGCCCCAAAGTGCCCAAAGCTGAGGATCCCATTGTCCTTATCCTTCTAGCTCCTGACAGGGTGGATCAGCACTGGGTATAGGAAGAAAGACATATAGGAGTAGTGGGGAGACTTCTACCTCCCCCCAGAAAATGAATGAGTCACTGAAAGTCAAACTCCTTGCTGAATTAGAGGTCAGAGGCTAGTCCTGTTCATAATGAAGGTTCAGAGAAGACATCAAGATTTGAATTTTTTTCATGAAAACTATCTTGCAGTCTTTCTGGAGAGCTTTTCCTTTTTTGTCTAATCTCATTCTTTCCAGCTTTAGTGTCAGCTCTGCTGTCTCTCAGTAGGACATGTGGCAGTCCCAGGATATGACCCTTATTCTAGTACATCTCCAAAATCAGGACAGTGTCACTCTTTCTATAGCAAAGGTGATCAAGATGTGAGATAGGCCTAAAAAACAGGCCTCAGACCTTGTGGTGGACATAACAGATCTGAAGGCCACGATGATAGCAGCTGGCATACATAAACAGGATAGGAGGGCAGAGGTCTCAGAAACAAGTTTGGCTCCATATTTTCCCACCGTCATTATACAGTTAGAGCTAGAAGGGAGTATAGAGACTGCATGGTACCAACTCCCTCTTGTAATAGAAGGGAACACTGAAGCCTGGTGGAAATTACCCTGGGTGTGCCACACCAAAGCAAAGCAGAATGGGAAACTCAGGATCTTGTATTTCTAATTCCCACCCCAGGTCAGTTCTCCTCTCTATATATTATACTGTTAAATCTGGTGGTGTTATCTTCTTGAGATCCCCTGTCTGCTCAGGTCAGGGGAAAAAGGTCATTGTTGTGAAGGCATGCTTAGAGTAGTAGGCTACAGTGGGCACATCTGCCTCCTCAGTCTCATTCTCTTGGGGAGCTCAGAAATTTGAATAAATACAGGATGTCTTGAGCCTGGATGGAGCCATCTGTGGAGTCAAGGTCTAGTCTCAGAATCTACATGGTCCCACCAGAAACACAGGAAGACGCTGCTACAGTCCCTGTTCTTTGTGACTTTTTGAATTAGTGACTCAGCAGCTCTCTCCAGTCTCAGAGTTGTGCACAGAACCCATATAAAGTGACCCTCAGGAGTTCGTTCTGCAAGTGTACCAGCATTTCTTAAAAGGAGGCTTCTCTCGACACCTCCGGGGTGCGTATAGGGTGTCTGGAACCTTATGTTCCCTCTCCAGGGATGTAGATTTGCTTCTGGTTTGGCTTTCCTTCTAAGATGCTTCTTAATCTTAACACTTTGATAGACATTCATCTAGATATTGGTCTAAGACCACTTTTTCTGTCCTATTTTGATCCTCAACTTCCTTTCTTCTCAAGCTCAGTGTACAATTCCCTAAATTTTCATCAATATGCAGTCTTTCTGGTTGCTTTGTTTCTGGAAACAGAGTCTCATGTGGCCCAGGTTGGTCTTGAATTTGCTGTATATATGAGGGTGACATCGAACTCAGTGCTTCTGCCTTTACCTCCCATGGACCAGGATTATGGGTAGGTGCTGCCATAGCCAACTGAGTCTGCAATCTGAAACACAGACACGCTTAGCTTAGCAGCTTTGATGAGGGATCTCACATCATTCTTTAATGTAAAATGTAGTAAGCTATTAGCATTCAACAAGTGCTGAGTGTTTCGTGAGACACTCTGGAGACTGCAAAGTAACCCTTTCCTGAAAGATACTTAGAATATATAAAAGGAGGTACAGCGGTTAGCTAAATATAGTCTCATGGATTCAGATATAAATGAAGTGTCAGAGTGCTGTGCAAACCTTGTTGTTTAAGGTATCACTTGGCATCACTTGGACGTTTGTAAGAATTGCAGAATGTCTGATCCCAGTCTGGAATTTAATTGAATGTGATGCACATTCAAGTCACCTGGTCTTGCTAAGCTGTTTGCACACCTTGTGGGATGCAGCTATGGAGAACAAAGGAAGGGACGTTTTTTACTAGCTGAGTGACAGGCTGGGGTATTAGTAAGCATCACAGAAAAGGTGACATGTGCACTGGGTTGATATTTTTCAAAGTATTTTATGCTATGCCAAATTCTGTAGGCAACATGATTCAACAAGTTTTTTTTTTTTTAAAGCAGGGGATCTAGATCATATCCTCCTACTTAACTGAAGAGAGAGGCTGAAGGGGGAGAAAGCTAAGTGCATGGGTTCCTTTTCTCATTGCTGTGGACAGAGGCAACTTAAGGAAGGAAGGGTTTGTCTCTTGGCTTTCATTTCAAGGGTGCAATCCATCATGGCAGAGATGGCCTGGCTGTAGGAGCTGGAGGCAGCTGCCACGTCACATCCACAGCGAGAAATTAATTCTGGTGCTTGGCTGGCTTCCTCTTTTGTTCAGTTTGGGATCTCAGCCAGTAGAACAGTGCCACCCATAGTTAGGGTGGGTTTTCCCACCTCAGTTAACCAATCTAGAAACCCCCTTATAGACACAACCAGAGATTTGTCTCCTAAGTGATTCTAGGTTGTGCCATACTGATAATCAGTATTAACCATCATACTAAACAGTAGCAAGAAACTTAGAGATTTATTGAAATAATCTAGGTTGGCATGAATGAGAGCTGGAACTAAGGAACTAGTGTCTACAGGAATGTGTAATTTTAAGATGATACACTTGTGATAATCGGTTATGTAGTAATCTATGACTAAAACAGATTTTGATACCGGGAAATGGGGTGATGCCACGTAATAAATGTCTAAAATTGTGACAGCAGTGTGGAAACAAGGGTAAGGCAGAAGCTAGGAGAATTTTGAAAACTGTGCATCAAAAAGTTTAAATTGTCTTGGGCAGACTCTTAATGGAAATCTAGACGTTAAGGACACGTCTGACGAAGAGAGACTCAAGAGCAGGTGAGAATGCTGGGCACATGCTTAGTCCCAGCACCCAGGAGGCAGAGGCAGGTGGATCACTGTGAGATCAAGGCCAGCCTGGTCTACATAGGGAGTTCCAGGCCAGCTGTGGCTACAGAAGACTCTGTCTAAAAAAATTTTTAAAGACTAAGTGAAAGACATGGTATTGAAAAGTAGAAGGGGAGGGGGCTGGAGAGACGGCTCAGCAGTTAAGAACACTGGCTGCTTCTGTAGAGGACCCAGGTTCAATTCCCAGAACCCACATGTCTGCTAACAACCATCTGTAACTCCAGTTCCAGGGGATCTGATGCCCTCTTCTGACCTCTCCAGGCATTGCACAACACAGGTGCACTTACATACATTCAGGCAAAACACCCATACACGTAAAATAAAAATAATAAATATTTTAAAAAGAAAAGCAGAAGAAAAATCCTCTCCATTTCACTATAGAAATTTAGCGAACATTTCCTGCAGTTATGTGGAAAGCAGAGATTGTAAGTGATGAACATGGATAATGTTGCTAAGGAGCGTTCCAAGCTAAGTGCTGAAAACACCATTTGGTTTCTTCCTGTTGTTGATATCAATTGTGAGAGGAAAGACATAAACTGAAGGGAGATCTGTTGGATAAAAAGGAAACAGGGCCTAATGAGTTTGGAAATTCTAAGCCCTTCTAGATGACCAAAGACATTAAAATCAAAGCCTCTCTCTTAGGAAAGCACCACTGTGGGAAACCTGAGCTTACTGCCGTATGTTTGCTGACTGTCCTAATGATAAAACCAGGAGTGCATTTGTCACCTTGATTACCTTAAGACTGGAGTTCCTTTACACTAAAAAAAAAATAGTGGTCAGTTGCTTTCAAGACAGCCAAGATGTGCTTCGAGTTCTTTCGTTCAAGCTAGAGGGTCTTTTTTTAAAAAAAAAAAATTTTATGTTATGTGTATGCATGTACTGCCTGCGTGTGGGTAAGTGCACCCATGTCGTGCAATGCCCGTGGAGGACAGAAGAAGCTATGCGATCCCCTGGAACTGGAGTTACAGACAGTTGATAGCTGCCATGTGGGTGCTGGGATTTGAACCCTGGTCTTCTGCAAAAACAGCCATTGTTCTTAACCACTGAGCCATCTCTCCAGCCCCAAGCTAGAGGGGCTTTAGGAGGATGACTGGCATTTTTCCTCAGGCATTGCAGCAGGAGCCAAAGATGGAAGATGGAGTCATTGTGGATGTCACTTTGTCTACTGGAGCCAATCCATGTAAAACCTACAGAAGACCACAGGATCCCTTAAAAATGTTGTTTCAAAGACATGCCACTGGTGAAATAGTGGCATAAATATGGGAGTAACCAACCACTCTTTAATTCGATTTAAGGTCCAGTTCATAGGATGGAGCCCATCACTGACAGTGATATCAGGCTTAGGGACCTGATGCTAAACAGCTGGCAGGACATATGGGAGGGCCCAATACTAGTCTTCTACTAAATAGTTATCATAATACTGACTCCTAATGACTTAGTTATACCCATAGATTAATGCATCTCTCAGCTCTTACCACAGAAGTTTCCTTATGCAGCAGATTATGATTAACACAGAAACTCACAACTGGTCAACATGAAGAGAACAAGAGACTACAGAGAGCATACCCCTGGATAGGAGACCTATATCAACTTCTGCCCCTAGGGGATCATTGTGGAAGAAGGGGTGAAAGACTGTAAGATCTGGAGGTGGTGGATGACCACAAGGAAACAGTTAGTTACTCATATAAAGCCTCAGCAATGGTGACAGCATGCACAGGAGCATGCATGAACACATGTCTCCCTATAGCCCTGACTGGCCTAAAACTTGCTATGTTGACCAGGCTGGCTTTGATCTCACAGAGATCCTCCTGCATCTGCCTCCATAGTGCTGGGATCAAAGACTTGAGCCACCAGGCCCAGCTGCAGTGGGTGCTTTTCATCAGCACCTCCCTCCACGTTTATGTTTCATTTCTCTCTGTCGTACAGCAACTGCTCCAAGTTGTTCTTTCTGCCTCTAAGATTCTTAGAAGAAATGTTTACGACCACGTAGAGCAACCCACCTTTAGAGTATCCCTCAAGTGGCCTCTGGTTTGTTCTTGAAATTCGAGGTCTCTGTCTCCTGTCATAGCTAACTCTGCTTTTAGAAAACCTCTTCATAAATGAACAACGCTCATTCTCTGCTCTGTTGCCTCCTTTGGTTCCCACGAGAGTCACTCTTGGGCAGACCTTCTCCCGAGAAAACTGGCCATGGTTGAGAACAGACCTCCACAGTGAAGATTGGATATTAATTGTCAGGGTTTTAAAGTAAATCACCCTTTCTTTCCACTGTGAAGTCCCTAGATATTCTCGGTTTTTTATCAGACATATTAGCTGGAACTGTCCTGGAATTTTGTCTGTTCATGGTCAAAGCACATATTTTGGGGTAAGGAATAAGATTCTTCACTATTTCAGTCCTTACAAATACCTTCCTTTGGCAAAGTGCTTTTGTATGCTCCTGTAGCTGCTGCTGCTGTGAAGGGAGGGTAGAGCTAACAAATGTCTGGCCCTTCTCTCTGTGGGGCCCTGAGCCAAGCACTATAGATCTGGCCTCATATTTCTCACTTCGATCTGCCAACACAAGGATAAGATTAATGGTTTCCATAAAGAGGGACTTTAGGGACTTCCTGGAGAGCTTAGCTCATCTGTAGATGTAAGAAGTTTGTAGGGGTGGTTTCTTGTCTACATAGTCAGAGCCAACAAAATGCCAAGTCCTGCACCAAACCTTGAGCATAGTCCACACAGCTGTATATGGTGTACCGCCTGGTACTGCCTCAGCCTTGTTCCCCACCATGCACCCTGCCACTCTGAGCACAGTTACACTGATCTCTTGCAGTGTGTAACATTCTCCATGGTCTTTCTGACACAGGGCCTTTCCATGTGATGCTGCTCTGGGCTGGAGTCCCATTATGTCTTATCTTCCCAGTTAACTCTTATAATATCTCAGCTAAGGGAAGGACTTTCTCAAGGAAGTTCTGCAATACTGCCTTTCCTATGCCCACATTATATTTCTTTATTGGATTTTAAAAGGTATGCATGCTTCCTTTCAAATCACCATTTCAGTCTTCATTTATGCATTTATTACTGGAATTACTTCATATCTGTCCTCAGACATTCACATAGGAGCTGCACCCATTTTGATCTATATTATAACACTAGGTGGCAGAAATGTTTAATAAGTATTTGTGACATAAAGCAAGGATACAATTATAACCCAATGTGATCAAGTGTATTCTTGAAGGAGACACAAGAGGCACAGAAGGCTGTGGTCTAACCTGTCAAGAAGAAAGAATTTCTTGGGTAAATGCTATCATACAGGCTATGCACAGCTTTCTGTTCAGTGGACAAAGCAACTAGAGAAATAAGGAGCAGGAAATCTGAACGAGCTGACCTAACAAGGGAACCAGACCGTGTCAAGTTTCTTTTCTCAGCAAATGAAAATCATTGGTCTATCTATCCAAAATCAAGAAATTACTGACAGTCTCATGATGGATAGCACAAGCTTTAAAACTAAATGGGAAGTCAGCATGTGAAGGGTGACAGGATGTCACATGGTTCATATGAGACAGTCAGATACCCTCCCAGTGAAGGGAGGTAGATGTGGCTTCAGTCCATGGCCAACCCCACTTTCCACATACCCCACGTTCATAAGTACCAGATATTCACAATTCCATTTTCCTTGTGTTTATTTGGAATTCATAACTTTAACCATTTGTTTGGAATCAAGGGTCGGTAAACATGCCTTTATCCTCACTGTATGGTAACTCTTCAGTGTCATCTTGAATGAATTAAGAGACGCCTAGGGCCTAGTAAAGGACACCTCTGCCTTTGCCAGTGGTATTTTCAAATGATTAGATCATGAGAGCTCTGATTTCATCAATGGATCAATCCTTTAATGGATTCCTAACATGTCAGTATTATTGGGACTTGGTGAAAAGCAGGAGAGATGTAGTAGGTAGTGCTTGTAGGGATGTGTTCTTGGGGGTTATATCTTCTTCTGGCCTCTTCCTACATTTCTTTCCTCTGCTTCCTGGCCACCACAATGTGAGCTGCCCTGCTCTGCCACTGACTTTTCTGAACTCATGAGTCAAGATAAATCTTTGCAACATTAAGTTGTTCATGTCAGGTATTCCATCATAGCAATGAGGAAAGTAGCTGCTATGCTTCCATGGTCAGCATTCATTCTCAAATGCACTCATCTCTTAATTCCCTCACACTTACCCAGCAGACCAGGCCTCCTACCTCTGCAAAGAAGAGGTCTCAAAGGAATACAGGAAACAAGGTTTCAAGCAAATCTACAGTGTACCAAGCACTGGTAGGTTGTGGAGATATGGTGATCAAGAAAGACACTGTTCTTGGTCTCATAGGCAGTCAGACCAAGAAAATTGACATAAAGCACTAACGTGCCAAGAGTGACTATCAAGAGGAAAGTACTATGCAGCATGTGGTACAAAATGAAGATGTAAGAAATAATCTCTGGAGACCTGATATCGTAGGGTTTATCACTTTCTAAAATACATATATGCACATAGATTCAGTCTTTTCTGTCTGTGTTCTTCCACTAGCATGTAACACAAAGGGCAGGTGCATGCATTTCTGGCTATTTCCCTCAAGCCTAGAAAAGTTCCTAGAACATGATAGGCCCTTCGTAAATGTTTGTTGAAACAATTAATTAATTGTGCAATTGTTTAAGGTTCTAATTTATCATATTTTGGATGTATAAATCTTATTTTAAACTGTAATTTTTGATTAGACTTCTAGTTTGACTCAAAAGTTACTGAATAGAGCACCTTAAAATTTAAGACATTTAAAAAGATTATACTTCAAGCATTCATTTCTCGGGTTTTGCTCTGTGCTTTGATAAAGTCTCTCTAAGTTTTTACTTGGGAATTTTTTGTCTCTTGTTTCCAGCTTTCATTCAGTGTGATGTGTTGGTCTAGTCAGTGAGAAGTATTGAGAACAAGTGAGCTTAATAAATTAATACATTTCATACATATCTTTGTGAGTGTAACCACTGTATTGTTTCTGAAATCTGTCATAATGTTAGTTCCAAACTGATGGGGATCCAGACACTTGGAAGGTGATTCAAGAAGTCTTGGCTTGTCAAGAAGGGTGTGGTAATTCTCTAACAGTAATTCTTTGAGGGTTTTTTTTTTGTTTTAACATAATTTGTGGCAATTTTGTTTCATACATATGTGCACATGATAAATATATCTTCTTGTATTAAGAAGTTCTCTCTATCTGTTCTTATTAGTCTTATCTTTATTCGATGACTTTGAGCAGTTCACAAGTATTGTAAGGTGCGTAGGCTCTTGCTGCCATTATCCTTTATGTGGTGCGCCTACTGTTCAATGCTTGGCATCTCCTGTCCTGTGTTGTGTAAATGGAACACATTCTCTGTATTCTTGGAAAGTTGTCTACTTTTGTAGTGATTGCCACAACTTTGTAAAGAACCATACTTAATTTATATTTATTCTTATTAATCATGAATATAATTTACATCTGTATATGGCAACTACTCAACTTATAAATAAGACTTTTGGGCTTGGGGATGGAGAAATGGCTCAGCGGTTAAGAGCACTGATTGCTCTTGCAGAGGACCTGGGTTCAATTCCCAGCACCCACATGGTGACTATGAACCATCCTTAATTCCAGTTCCAGGGGAACCCAAAGCTCTCTTCTGACCTCCACAGCATTGCATGACACGGGTGCACTCACATACATGTAGGCAATACACTCATACATGTAAAATGAAAATAATAAATAAAAATATTTTTAAAAAAGACTTTTGGACTCCAAATCTTGCTAGAAGCCACATGTATGATCCTTTCGTTGGAACTTCTTCCTCTCATCTCACAATTACTCTTTCAAATGTAATGTTTATCATCCCTATACATGACAAAATATTTTGTTATTTATATGTATCCTTAAATTAAGTATAGTGTTGTTATTTATACTTAAAGCACATGGTACCATTTGGTATTTATCATTTACAACTAGCTTACTTTCATTTGTCAGATGTGATATTTATCCAAAGTGAAAGAATTATTTGCATTCAGTACACACACACACACACACACACACACACACACACTATATAAATTATATGAACAAACAACTCCTATGTCTAAAGCATATATTATCCAGTTTAAACAGTAGGGGGCTGGAATAGATGCAAAATGGACATCTCTTAAGGTGATTTTGAGATCAAGTATAAATGGTTACTGAAATTAATTAGTGAAAAGAAGCATGTAAAGTTGATAAATTTCGTATTTATCAAATTGACCCAAAAATCTTAGTAAGAGGGGAAAATAAGCTGTTGTAGCAAAAAATGATTCCACCCTCTAAGCTCCCCTGCCCCTGCTTATGCTGCCCTAACAGAATATCACAGATGGGGTGGCTTAAACCTCAGACATGAGTGTCAGGTCTGGAGGCTGGAAATCCAAAACCAAGATGTGTTAGGGTTAGTATCTGCTGAGGCCTTTCTTACTGGTTTGCATATGGCAGCTCACTGTGGCCTCATCTAGTCCATGTGTACAGGAAGAGACAGAAATTATCTCCTTTTCTTATAAAGTTAACTGTCCCAACAGGTTAGGACCCTACCCTTATCACATCATTTCACCTTAATGACCTCCTGAGCTGTATCTCCATAATATAGTCACTTTGAAGGTTGAAGCATCAGCATATGGACCTGAGAGGAATACAGTTTAATCTACAATTTCCCCAAGTCCTATGAAGTATTTATTTGTATAATAAGTCACAATAACACAACATAAAAGCAAGTTCAATGTTAGTAAGATATCTTTTTTCTGTTAAGGGTTTGTGGGTAGTTGTTGCAGGTGATCTCAGCTGGTGCTAGCTGTGCTTGGGTCCAGGCTGAATGGCAGAGTTAGGATAAAAATATCTCGTTTTGGATTGGGGCAAAGGATAACAGAGAAAAGGTTGGGGGCAGGGTATGCTCTTTTCATGACAGTGAAGGAAAGTGAAGACAAAGTTCAACCACATAAATGTGTTTAAAGATTCTGCTTGCATTATGACTACCAATATCCCATTAGCCCAAACAAATTGCATGGTCAAGCCTAAAGCCAAAAAGGCAGAAGAGTCAACTTCACCCATCGCTGAGACCTTGCAAGGATGAGAATTTAATAATTCTGCATCAGGATGAAGGGTTGGGAACAATTATCCATTCAGCCACAGGATATGCACTGGACTTTTAACTGTTCGAGATAAGCCTTAGTTGGCATTGGAAGACCTCTCTTTTTCTGTAGTGGTTCATGTGACATGTGGAGAGTGGAGACTGATGCTGCCTCCACACTACAAGTCGTCATTCCTCCATGTTGTGAGTTTGCCTCGTGTGCTGCTGACATCGGTCTCCTCTTGGTTTCTGAGTCTTAGAACTCGATGCCATTTGAAGATTCAAGTTAATTGTTCTTTCGCTCTATAACCTTGAGCCAACTGAAACATGCCCGCAGTGTTCTGGTGTGAATTTTATGTAGTAGTAGGTCTATTAGTCATGAAGCAACCCTAGATCCAAGAATAAAAGTTTTCCCACTATTCCCTCCTTTGAACTTATTTACCTAATATTAGGTATCACCCATAGAGAACTCCTTGCTTTCCTGCTGCTCATAATTCATCAAGGGGAGGAGAAGGGCCTAGAATGAAACAGTGAGAAAAGGCCCTGGGACAGGAAAGCAATTATTAGCAAACTGGTGGCCACTGAAGACTCCAGGCAGTTGAGAGATTTGCTATCCAAGAGATACTGAAGGTATCTTGGGCAGCAATTAAGACTGAAGAAAATCAGGCCCACAAATATAGAAGAGAGGGTCTAACTCCACTCACTCATTCATTCAATAGACATTTATTCAGTGTTGCCTTGTGCCAGGTATATTATTCTATGTATTGGAGTAAAACGATTAACGAAATGGACATATTTCTGCCCACATGGATCTTGTGTTTATGCTGGTACAAGCAATAAACAAATTAAGAAAATTATGGTGTGGTAAAAGATAACAAAATGGCAAGGGGAAAAATTAATAAAACAAAGAGGCTAAGGCATGCTAAGTGAGATGCAGTATAATTTCGGAAAAGATAGCCAAGGTAAGTGACATTTGAGTAAAGATGAGGCGAGGGGGACTATTGGGCCACTGTGTTCTGCACGGAGTGACACCAGCCAGTGCAGGCTCACAGTGATGAGTGCTGGGAGATGGATGTTGAAGAAGAGTATAAAGCCAGTGTGGGGAAGGTGAAGGATGAGGCTAGGCAGGTGCTGGGGCTGGAAGTGAAAGGAAGGGATGATCATGCAGGACTTTTAAACCAATACAGTGCCTTAAGTGTTCACCCAGGGAGATGAGCAGTCATTGTAGTGTTTAAACAGAGGAGAGGCATGTTGTAATCCACCTTTACAGCAGCAGCTGGGCTACTGTGTTGAACACAGGCAGGAGGGAAGAAGGAACATAATTCTATGTGAGCCTAAGAAAACAGTCAGAGGTAATAGAAGCTGACTTTTCTAACTCACTCACTCTAATTGACAATTTACCACTGATTTTGGCCGCCATTGTGGTCCTAGCAGATACCAGAGATATTTATACTGGGGAATTCCTATGTGAAATAAAATATCAGAATCGATGGCATCCCAGATTCCTATGTGTAGTGAGTCTGATTCTATAGTATGCATCAACCTCAGTCTTCCCTAAGTAGAATGCAAGCTCCGTGAGGGTGGGGAGTTTTGTGTGGCCTGTTCATTGTGCCATTCCCAGTGCCTAGAGCAGTGGCGGCATATAGAAACCAGTCAGCAAATGTTTGCCAGATGCACAGATGTCTCCAGGAGACTTGCTGCAGGATCTTGAGCAAGACTATTTTATGCACCTCACAGAATAAAAACTGGGGGTGGATGGCATTGATGATCATTCTAGTTTGGTCAGTCTTTGGTTCCCATTTCAAACTCTAAGCTACTGTTTCTAAAGGGCTTTGAGAAAGGGCTTGTATGGAGAATCCTGATAAGTGAAGAATTATGATAACCTTGGACTGGGAACCAGGCCAGCCTCTGGAAATAAATGTGCATTGTTCTCTCGGTGTGCACATGGTTCCAATTCCAATGGAGGAGGTCTCACCAGAAGCTGAGAGTTTAAGGCACCAAGAATCACCCAAGCACCGTACCTTTGCTTCACCCAAATGCTCACAGGTCCCTGAAGCTCTCTTGGGAACCTCATTAGTAATAGCAGCAGAGACTCCATTTGAGGATATAGAAAATACATTTTTTAATCTTGATTAAGTTCACATATGACTACATTGACAATTCTTTAAACAAATGGTTCCATTAAGTCACAGCATTACCACTTGTCCCCAGATGACCAAGAAGCAGTGATTTCACGTCCCTCTGAGGTTTAGCAGGGCTGTCAGCATCAACAGGATTGTTGATGGGGACCAGATTTGCTATCAGATAAGCCAAGGAGACATGTTGTCATGTTTATTGGATGCAGAATCAAATACAAAATGATACACAATGGATAACTGCAATGAAATTGCTCTGCGCTTAGCTCTAGTTCCTTTCAGAGGAAGAAGAGTTTTCAGTATCAAGAAGGTTGCAAACACATGTGTCTTCCATGAAGCCATCTGTAAGTTACTTTCATTATATATTAAAAGGAGTAGAGCTTAGCTTCAATGTAACCTAGGAGGAAAAAAACAGAACAAAGTCTGGATATTGGTTGTCAAGCTCCTGTTAGCTATTATTTCACTTAGCTTTGCTATTACTACTAGGAGGTAGGGACCACTGAAGCCCGCCATTTATAAGAAAAGAAAATTGAAGCCTAGAGAAAGTTACATGATTGTCCAGTGGTCATATACCTAGTAGAGAGCAAAGACAGTTCTCAAACCCATAACTGCTCTTCATTCAAAATATGGAATATTGCAGTGTATACTCCAAAAGGAAACCCAAACTCAATATTTCCTGATCCTATGAACTTAGGGTCAAGGAGAGAGAAGAAAGGTGGAGGGTGTGATAAAATAAAATGAGGTGCAATGGAATCGCAGCACCCTGACACTTCAAATCCATAGGTCCAGGGAGGCTCAGAGTATGGACTGTATCCTGGAGATATGTGGACATCTGTCCTTCCATCAGCTGTGCAAGGAAGTCACCTTTATCCTGGAGCTATTAGCTGCTCAGGCCTGAAGGTCCCTGCGGCGGCGGCCAAAGGCTTCAGAACCCACGTTGGTGGACACAAAGTTGTCCTTCACCACGCCCCCAGATCTGCTCAGCAAGCCCGCCAGCCGGTGGGTCACACAGGTGGCAGTGTTGCAGGATCTCTTCTGGGCAGTGAGGCTGATAGGCAGAGTGGAGAGAGAAGAGGCCTGTGAGGGCTGGGGCGGTGCTTGTCCCATGGGACTATCATGGTGCTCTGAGAAGTACCAATTAACTTTTTTTTCCTCCTGAACACAATTATCAGAACAGACAGTCACAAAGCCATTAGAGGAAAGACTGTGATCCTTTCCCACAGACATTACCAGAAGTATCAGAAAACCCAAAGGTGGCTTTGGGTGACTGGCCATGGAACACAGGGCTGCAGCAGCCACACTTTCCCAAAAAATAAGTCAGCAAATGCACCTAGAGTGAATTTTGATGCCACCTCCACTCCCATTCACAAGCACTGCAGGATCCATGTCCCAGTCAGACACAGTGCCCCTTCCTAGTAAAATGAAGACCCCCACCAGTCTTACCTGGAAGAAGAGTGGGGTTTGGTGCATCCAGTCCCAGAAGTGCTTACCTGTTGCTTAGCACCTGGTTCTTGCTTTGTGAACTGGGTCATGGGCACCACTCACCACACCATATGTCCAGTTACCCCACGGCTAAGGCTACTTCTAACCACAGGTCCTGAACTCCATGAAGCCTGAGATGTGGGCTAGAGCAACGACCACCACGGCTCAGGTCTTTTTAGAAAAATAATTTTATTCCCCAAATGACCAGCACATTCAGAAGGAAGACTGAGAAGCTCTGTTATGAAATGCTCAGAGGCTCAGAGGGTCGCCTTGCTCTCTGAGGGCTTCCTGGATGATGCTCTTTCAGCCTGTAAGTCCTCTTTCTCTTCACCCATCTGGGATTCCAGACATCATCCTCTGCCACAGGAAAGCAACCAGTAACAGCCCGAAGAGCAACCAGAGAGGAACCACATGCATCAAGTTATAGGAAGAAAGCAAGAAAGGACATTAGAAAGGAGAGGGGGCGCTTAGTTGCCAACGTGAGAGCGGTGATCTGTCTGCAAGTCCTTGGCCACATCCCTTTTCTTTCCAGGTGCTCCAACCCCAATAGCAGTTTGGGGGAAGGTGTGAAACTTGTTGAGGTCCTGTGTGTACGTGCCCAGCATGCAGGTACTCAGATTCCCACACCGTTTGGATCTGGGGTTGTCCAGGCTGCAGGGAAAAGACATGCCAGACAGTACCATGCACCAGTGGCTGCCCTTGTGGGCAGTCAGCAGGTTCGACCAGGCAGGGGGACTAGGAGTTGGGGCAGGAAGTGGTTGGAGGGCAGCTCACACATGCTCCACTGGGAAGGCTCAGAGGTGCGGTGAGCCAGGACAGTGTGGGAAGGGCACTGGGAAAGGGTGACTTTCTGGCATTCCACATGCTGTTCATTCCTTCATGCTCCACGGGGGGCTTCTGAGGGTGGATGCGGGGCAGCACATGCTTCTCCCAAGGCAGTGCTGGAGCCAGGCCAGGACTGGTCTGTTTCTAGGCTCGGAGCACACAGGGAGGTCGGGATGGGGAGGAGAGATCTCCCTGGCCCTGTGACCACATGCAGATTTCTGCAGAGGCCCCCAGACCTCATATTTTACCTTTGCCAGTCTTAACTCATCCTATGCTGGGAAGTCTCCCAGTATCACCAGACAATTGCAATTTCCACAATAAGTGATAGCACACCTTCCCTAATTGCTTTCAGAAATAAATCTTTAAATATGATTTAACCACAGTGTCTCCAGGTGACTTCTGTCTTCAGTGGAGCCTGAGAATAGCTGGGCCCCATGTCCTGCCAAACAACACAGTCAGCTGACTAGTGTGTCCTCACCTACCTCTTGAGTCCTGCCTTCCTGGGCATATGCAGGGCAGGATAAGAAGCCTTACCTGGAGTCCTCGGCCTCCTGCTCCTCCTGCTCCAGCTCCCTGGCCTTCATCTGCAGGTAGTCCTGCACCACTGCAGCCAGCAGGAGGCGTGCTTCCTCCTCACTGAGGGTGGCCAGGTCTGGACGGTTCTCCAAGGTTGACCTGTGGAGGGGAAGCAACCAGTGCAGGTGTTGACTCCCTCCCTGCCTGACTTCTCTCTGGGTAGATAGGCAGGTTTCTTGGACTCTGCTACTTCTCCTGGAGGCTTGGGCCAATGTCCAGAGCCAGTTTGTACAGGCTTATGACAACAAGTGGTTAAATTTTTAGGAATCTTGTAAGCTGTGTTAAGTGCAGCCATTATTGAATAATTAAATAGTAAAACAGTGTTGAGTCTGACAAGGGGGTTCATTTTAATAAATATAATTTATAAATAAGTGAGAAATAGGTCCACAGATTATAAATTAGTAACAAATTTATTGGCAAGGTTGTTAGCAGATTAGCATGAAATTCATTTCTCATATGAGGGCTGAATTGGGTAAATAGGTTGTCTATTGATACTAAAGTTGGAGAAAAGCGACCGGGGCACTTTGTGCATTAATGATCTACATAGAATTTACAATGCAGTCCTGTACAGTGTCACTATTTGTAAATTGTGCCTTCCTCTTTATATCAGAAAAAGTTTATGATGAACTTAGATGTGTATATCTACACACTCACATGTATGTCCCTCAAAAGAGAGCTGATTTCTAACATTCAGTGCATTACAGTGAACAGGCTGTGGGACCCCAGGTGCAGTAAAGCCTCCAGCCTTCGGCTGACTTACCTGAAAGGCACTGCACCCAGGCTGTCTGTCTGGTACAGGAGCAGGATGCTGACAGCCAGGAAAAGAGAGAACTTCTGGAAGCCCATGATGCCTTCCTGCAAGGGAAGAATGACATCATCTTTTGTGCCAGAAGAAAGTTCTGTGAGTCCAGACAGGACCTTCCTGTGCTTCTGCCCGCCACCCACCCCTGGCTTTGTGCGTCATACCGGCCACTATATTTATCTTCACTTTTGCTTCTTCATAGACAAAGTGAACTCCTGGAGGTCCCAAGGGCATGTAGTGCATATGGTTTGGAAAGGGCCTTAACGTGACAGATGGGGGTTGGGGGTGAGTGTCTCAGCTCCACAGGCAAATAAACCTGTTGGTTAAGTCTTGAGGAACCCTGGGATCCTCCTGTCTCAACATCTACCTTCATAAGGAAACCTAGAGCTGTGGGCCCTTGGTAGGACTTTTGTGGACACCCAGGGATGAGGGGAAGAGAGCCCCTTAGAGAGGAACTTCCAAGGCTCTGGGCTGTAGTGCTCAGCAGCT
This sequence comes from Nannospalax galili, assembly GCF_000622305.1. Taxonomy (NCBI): domain Eukaryota; kingdom Metazoa; phylum Chordata; class Mammalia; order Rodentia; family Spalacidae; genus Nannospalax; species Nannospalax galili. The sequence goes on from NW_008355789.1 coordinate 7,291,635, forward strand.
CCACCCTCTGGCAACTCAGTCTCCAGTAAGAACCAGCAAGATAGGACCCAAGACTCCCAGAGTCGGGAGGGGCTCACTATTAAGGGCCTCAAGCGTTCAGTGGTGGAGCTCGTTCGTTCGGCGTACCTTCGCGCTTGGCCCGGGCTCTGAACCGATTTCTCGGGAAACCTGAACCCTGGACGCAGCACCTAAGGAGGGCTACTCCGGCGTCCCGCTGTTGCGCGATGCGCAGGGAGCTGAGCGTCGGGAGCTTGCGCTACCCAGGTGTGCTGCGGAAGAGCCCAAGAGGGCGCTCGGGAACCGCAGCTGTCCGGGTCTACCTGGAGCACTGCTCTGGCACGAACCACCGCTAACAGAGACAGCAGTGGGCAGAGACGGCAGGGAGAGAACTAAGGTTGGCTAAGGGAGACAGAGGGAGGGAGGGAGAGGGAAGTGGAAGGCGCTGAGCGGGAACCGAGGCTCACCTGGGCAGCGGCGGCTCGAGGCAGGCTGCGGCGTCGGGCTGGGGCCGGCGGAAGCTGCGGTGACCCGGACACTGGAGCTGGGCAGTGACTCCGGTGCCTCCCAGCTCCAGCTGCGGCTCTTATTCCCGCCGCTGTGAGTCGGGAGGGGTCTCCGAGCGCCGGGCAGCCAATGGATGGAGGGGTCCCGTGCCCCAGCTGGATTGCGTCACCCCGTGCTCCCAGAACCCGAGCCTCTAGCAGGACGACACCATTTAAATTTGAATTGAGGTCTTTGATGGAGGTGGTGGTGGTTGGGGTGGGGGGTGACGATCAACGAGAAACATCTTAAAGAGAGCGGGAATTTGAGGGCCTTTTGACGTCAAGGTAGATTTTCTCTCCTTCCCGCTTGGCTTTGAACCTTTGCCCTCCCCAACCACAACTTCCCGATCTTGAAGAGCAGGGTCCAGGGCGGTGTGCACTCCTGGTTCCTGCAAATCTGACCCTAGAAGCCCCCACAAGCCAGTGTTGAGGTCTTAGTGCGCCTCGGAGATGGATTCTTGGACAGAGAGGCTCCTGACTGGCACCGTAGCAGCTCAGAGGGACGAGGCTCCGGATAAGAAGGAGTTGTAGCTGGGCACAAG
>NW_008355789.1:7292768-7325233 GCF_000622305.1 Nannospalax galili
ATATATATCTGAGCTCCATTGTAGCTGCGCCATTGCAGTTTTGTGAGCATGGTCAAATAACTGCGTGAAGCCTCAACATACACATCTTTGACATGGGTACCACAGTTCCCTCTTGAAGGGGCGGCTAGTAGACTGAGACCTGGAAATGTTTACTGGTCTACACAAGGGAGTCTGTAAGATCTCACTGTTGCTGCTTTCCTAAGTCCTCCAGTGTGGATCACCTCAATTCAGATGGACAACTTCCAAAGGGCTGTTCATGTTCATCATGTGAGAGAAGGAGTCCCACACCCAGATGGGTCCAGAGGGCGAGCTAGGTGCAAGGGCCAGATGTTTCAAAGCCTCCGTTGTAGATCTCTCCCCCTTCCTACCCGCTATCCATCATATCCCATTAGGCCGCCTGCCTGGGCCATTTGCACAGCTGCCCCCTTGCTTCCGGCTGCTGTTTGCAAAGATGTCCCAGTGGCATTTGATTCCGCCCCCATGCCTATCCACGCCCTTAGATCCTCACTAAGGAGAAGGCAGGCGGACAGTCTGGAGACAGGGAGACAGAGAGAGAGAGAGACAGAGAGACAGAGAGAGATCCAGAAAGCATAGGCTCTCATAGATGACACTGGCCCGGCGCGCAGGGGCGTGCTTAGGGGTTCAATCTCAAATACATCCCATATCTATCTCCGAGTCTCTACTGGAGTCTGCGGTTCGATCTCCATCTCAGGAATAGATCCTCACACACTCTCAAGAATAGGAGCGTTCCGTTGCACCCAATTATGCATTACCTTGATCTGTCTCACACCCGGCTCACTAGTTTTGAGACTCAGTCAGCCTGGACCAGGAGCTCCAGGCGCACCTGCAGGGGCGGAGGTACTAGCTAAGATACTTGCTAACTGGGGAGAGAGAAGCCTGTCTGCTTCTGAGTGCCTGTAGGTCTGAGCGCAGCGCGCTGTACACACCAGCGGATAGGATCCACCAGCTTCCCCGAGCTGTGTGCACAGTCCGGCATCTGGGAACTGCCAGCGCCAGGAGAGGGGAATAGAGGGACCCAGACTTTGAGTTTCCCATAGGCAGAGCAGAAATTAGCTTCCAAGAAGGGTTGAGTGGCATGAGCCATGGAACTCGAGGTGTCCCGTGGGTCCCATCAGCACCCCAGGTTTCTGCCCCCAGAAGGTGGCTTCCGTGCCCCGAGAGGTGTCAGGACCGCCTAACTTCCAAGATGCCTTTAGTAAGTTTGCTGTTTAACTCCAGTGGCTGCTACCTTGAGGGAATAAACTCACGACTTTTGGACTGAGTGAGTGTCAGAGGTCCCTTTCCGCAGGGCCTGGTCACAGAGCGGCTCCAAGACTCCTGAAGGGAAGAACTGGCTTGGGAGGATGCTGACCCCCACGCCCAGACGGGGACACCCGGTTGCCACTTAGGAAGGTGGCTCCCCGGGCACAGTGCGCCCTGGAACCATGAGGCGGCCACTCCCTGCAGAGTCCCAGTCCCTGGCTTCCCTGCCTTCCATCAGATTAGTTCGAGCCTTGGCCAGGATTTTTCGAGAGGAAACTGAGACAAGTTGGCGAGGGTCGAGGTGTCGCCACCGTGTGGCGTGTAGCGCGTGGGCCATTGCCACGTGGGACTATGGTAGAAGCGAGTCTTTTGTGCTCAGGTGCTAAATGCACCTGTGGAATTGGTTTCCTCTTTCAACTCCAGAGATTTCTAATACACGGGATCCTGAAATCGTTTTTAAGAAGGCGTATTCCTTTATGACCATTCCTAGGGAGAGAACTCAAAGCTTTGACCCATACAATGAACACCACAACGTGGTAAGAAATCACTATTCTTGCGGCAGGTTTCCCCGCCAAGGCGCTGGGCGGGCTGGGATCTCTGCTCCCGGCTCCTTGAGCCTTGGAGCAGACGCGCATTCCTCGCTTGGAAATCTGCAACCGCCAACCACCCGAGGGTGCTGCGGTTCTCTAACCCGAGTGGGTCCTGGAGGCGCTGCTGATGCCTTGAATAGTTGGAGTAATTGAGTCACTGAAAACCACCTGTCAGGGTCTAAAAGGGAAATCCCTCAACCACTCTTTGACTTTGACCAGAGGTTTTTGTGGGGATTGTTGTTGTTGTTGTTGTTGTTGTTGTTGTTGTGTGCCAGGCACACCAGTGGGCGCTCCGCCAGTGTCACATGAATGAAAATCAATTCGTTTCGGCAAATTCAGCACTCCGTGTTTCAAAGCAGCTAGCGGAAATCAGGACCAAGTTACATTCTCATTCCGCTGAGTTCCAAAACGAGGAGTGGAAACCCTTCTGCCTCAGCTCTCCTGCTTTGTTTGGACACTCGTTCCCCGGTGAAGTTTCCAGGATACAGACCAGGAAGTACGAGTCTCTCAGGGTTGGGTCTAAAGACCCGGCTTCCGGGAGCGAAATGCAAAACCGTGGACCTTGGAGCCCACCCTTGATTCGCAGAGCTGAATCTGGGTGCTTAGACCGCGTGCGCCGACCTGCTAGGCTTTCACCTGCTTTCTTGCGAATTTGTCGGAGTTTTAACGTCCATCAGATCACTATCTGTAGAAAGGCGCTAAGTAAAGTGCTTATCTCAAAATGATGGCTTGACTGGCGATTTTATGGTCATTTCCTGTTAAATCTGTATGGAAATCACCCATTGTAGTTTGGAAAGGGACATTTTTACAACACTCAGTAAAACCCCAACTCTAATGTTTACTCCAGTTCTTCTAAGTCAGATTCCTCCACTCTTTGATTTTTTAAATAAAATTATAAACCGTATCTTGTAGAAAAATATTCTATGAATTTCCACGTGAGTAAAAGGTTTACAGGTAAATACTTCCTCTTCTAATTGAGCAAGCCAGTTATGAGGTAACTAAATGATTAATAATTAATAATCATTAATAAAGAGACACTTTCAAAGTTCAGAGCTAAATTTGTGGCTCCTGTACATTTGAAGTGTGGTGTAGACTTGACAACATCACAGTGGTTCTAACTGCAGCAACAGTAACATCCGCATGGACAGCTTGAATCCTTTATTTTCACCCTGGCAAGTATTTGAAACTGTGAAATTAACTGGAGCATCTCTATTGAGATGTAGTTGCACTAGTTAAAGAAGGTGGAAACCAAAGCTGTCCATCACTGAGCTTACTGAAGATCAGCCTTGCCTCTGAACCATTTTCCTAAGACATTTTTAGAGTGTATTATTGCAGGAGGCAGGCTAGAAGTGGCTGCCCAAGCAACAGCAAGGTTCACGGAACAACCCAAGTGTCCACTGATGGATGAATAGGGAAACAGAAAGATCTCTTCTACCATATGTATTTTACATAGCATATATATTATAGGCCATACACATATCTATACTGTTCATCCTTACAAAGAAGGAAAGCTTGTCATTTGGAACTCTGCTGTTCTGAGTGCTTGGTGCCGGAGGGCAGAGAGCAATCCTGTACTCTGTGCTGGAAGACGGTGCAGTGAGTGGAATACAGCAGGCGGAGGCACAAGAGAAACACATACCACCTCACATGTGTGGTCTAAGAAAAAGTGGAGCTTCCAGTAAAGTGCCAAAGCATAGAATTGGCTGCTGGGGGCTGGGGGAGGTAAGAGTTCTATGACTTTTAAGCTGTAAAAGGTTAAGTTCTGGAGACCTAACTTACAGGATAGTGACTACAGATGATAATAATAACAGCACACTTAAAATTGGCTAAGAGATTAAATTTCAAAGGTCCCTAACACACACACACACACACACACACACACACACACACACAAGTAATTGTAAGGAGATGTACTTCTTAATCAGCTTGATTATGATAATCATTTCACAAGGTATATGTATATCAAAACATCACTTTGTATGTCTTTTAAAAATAAAACATTTAATCTGGAAACATGAAAAATTCAAGGAAAAAAAGAGACGTGAACCATGGGGCTTCTGCTGAGGTCTTTGGAACAGGTGATTTTCTATAGATTTTGGAGAGGACATCACTGTTTTATTAACAATGTAGATATAAAATTACCTAAAAGATGTTGCATGTGTGCAAAGAATGAAAGTTATATAAAATATTGAAATAAAACAAAGCCAAAACATTATGAATACTCAAACTTGGGCCAGTGGGACAGCTCAGCGGGCAATAGTGCTTGCTATGAAAGCCAAATGGCCTGAGTTCAGTCCCCAGAACCCCCTGTAGAGGGACAGAACCTGTGGCTTCCATGTGCATACACATACCTGCACTCACACACATACATCTCTCTCACACACACACTAATAAATAGAATAACATTTAAAATAAAATACCAAACAACTATCAATTCATTCCTTCTGTGTGCCAAGGACTATGCGTGTATTATTGTTTGTATTCTCAGCACTTTATTAAGATGAGTACTATTGCCTGTATTGTATAGGCAAAGGGACAGCAAAAGTATTTGGCTCAAATTAATTAAATTTTCTAGGTTCCTTTTGAGTACCTAAAATGCCAGAACAAGGCTTATCAGTTTTGTGACATCACGTAGGAGGTCTGGGCTCTTGGATCCAAGGACTGACTTGGAGGGAGATATGGCTATGCTTCTTTTCCTCAAGGCTAATATAATTTGTGATAAGAGGCTCAATGACTAGGTATAAATCATTTGCAGTTCCTGGACCAACATTTGGGAGATCGACAGTTTTATAGCAGGAAAATAAATATTGGTGTTACCACTCAAGGTAAATACATTGCTGAAGAATAAAACTCCAGTTAAATTCATAAAAGCACTCATAAACTAAATACAAACCTTCAAAGCTCACTTAAGTTCCTATGCTGAGTATGGCATGTTGCTTCACCTTGTCCAAAACTGTGGATGATTTTGTAGAGTGGTGTCCAGTGGAGGGAATGTGTTTGTGGGGGGTAGAGTTAGTAGAAAGTTTTGGGATTTAGGACATGGGGTTCTAATTCCTACCCTACCGAAAAGGATGTAACCGAGCTAGTCATTTAGTCCTGTTTTCACATTTCATATTTGAATGTATTGGACTGAGAGTCTGAAGTTCTCTTCTAATTCTGACATTCTATAAATATACTGAGAACATCATGCCATCTTTATAGCACTGTCTGTGACACTAGGCCATCTCCTTACCCAGTTGGATACAACTGTCTTGTGAAAGGGCAGGTGAAGACATCAGTGTAGAAGAAGATCATGCCCTTCTACGCAATGATTCAACCAATAAAGGACGTTGTCTCCTCCCTTATGGGGAACAAATGATTTAGAACAGATAAGATGAAAAGGTCCTTGTCTTCTTGCTTCCACCAGATGTAACAGTGTTTTATGATAGGGGAGATAGAAAGCACGCCAGCTGGGCTGGTGAACTGTTGCCTACCTCAGAAAAAAAACGCAGCTGACTCCTGGTCCTGCCTGGTGCCCTGTCCTGAACATTGTCAGCAGGAGCTTTGCAGAATGGATATCTCATATATCCACCTAGAACCCAGAGCATATTTGCTATGGAGCCTGAAAGTTAGTTGTGAAAAGTTCTCCTCAGAGGACTCCCCTGAAGTGGGGAAGAATGAACGTTTTAACGTTTAGTCAGTATTTCAAAACATATAGAGTAATTTGGTTGGAAGATAAATCAATTGATATGTACAAGGAGATAGATTAAGGATAGATATAATACATAAAATGCATTTGTTGAGCCAGGCATGGTGGCACAGGCCTCTAGTCCCAGCACTTGAGAGGAGGCAGAGGTAGATGGATTCTGTGAGATCAAGGCCAGTCTGTTCTACATAGCAAGTTCCAGGCCAGCTGGGCTTCAGGGAGACCCTCTCTCAAAGAAAAAAAAATGCATTTGTTTAGAAGGTATAAAAAATACAATTATATGGCGTACATGTTTGGAAATAGTCTATATGATTTGTTAATAGAAACTGAATGAAGAACTTAAGTGCATTTAATCCAATATATGAGGGCTCAGATGAGTGGAAGTATATTTGTTACCAAAGGAACGAAGATAAACTTCAACCAGGTAACTGGAGTTCAGTGACAGTCGGTTCTACCACATCACCCGAACTAGGCTCCCTCTCTTTTTGGATGATATTGCTGAAAGAAAATCTGGGTACAATTGAAGCAAACAAAATACATAAAGAGTAATTTGGTTGGAAGATACCAAACGTTGTCGATCTTAAGATAATATTGGAAGTCTTTGGGTGTAGTGTGAAAAGAAGATATAGGTCTTACGTTGTAAAACCACCACCACCACCACCACCAACAGCAATAAAGGATACATCTATGTAGTTTTGTCTGCAGGGGCCTGCTTGTTGGTGTTCAGCTGGTATAACATGAGCAAAGTCTAAACAAATACAGAATGCTTCACCTTTTATGACTGCTCCTACCCTTTAAGGGAACGGACCCTGAATTAGGACATAGTAGTTTGTTCTCTTGGCTGATAATAAGTTATCAGGATTCAGTAAAAAGGGGGAAATAAATTAAGCCAAATTATTGAAAGTGCATAGCATCTTAGGGAGAGAAGGCTGACACCTATGTAATAACAAAAAATAGAGAATAATATGCCTATACATGTACTAGGTTTCTACTACTACCATAACAAATTAGCACAAGTTTCATAACTTACTACAATACAAAGCTGCTATTTAACATTTCTGTAGATGTCCAACACTCAACAGGGGTCTCACTAGGCTGAGTTGTTCAAAAGACTATGTTCTTTCTGGATGTTCTAGGAGAGAAGTCATTTCCATTTCCAGCCTCTAGTGGCCTTCTACATCCCTTAGGTTGTAAAACCAGAACTGACTGCTTCCACAGAGCTGTTCTGACCTCTTCTGCCTCCCCTTCTACTAGACAGAGCCTTTGTGATTACATCGAGCTCAACTCCTGGATAATCCAGTATGATCTTTCCGTCATAAGGTCTTCGATTTAACCACACTACAAAGTTCGTCTTCCTTTTGCTCAGGAATCAGGATGCAGATGTTGTGGAGGGACCATTATTCTACCTGCCAAGGTAAGTATATGCTGGATTGATCCACAAGGACTGTTAGTGGTGGAAGGTTTGAGAAAGAGGATGCTGTGGACTAGAGCACTTGGGGGAAGACCCCTGGCTAGTAAATGGCCAGAGGGGAAGATGGCAGAGTCTCTGGTGAGGGGTTGCATCCACTAGTGTTTGGGGCAGAGTGTGAGGAGACAGCTCCATCTATCGATTGCCATTCTCTATGCCTCTTCTGGAAGGAATCCTCTCTAGTGTGTCCTCTATGGCTATCTTTATTCACTCCCCAGATGGATGATGGCTACAAATCATGAATTCTTGCATATATGACTTGTTCTTTTATTAACTTCCAGTTTGTTATGTGTCCCTTTGTTGTGAAATGCTGTCCTCTGGGCATGATGTGGTTATTACCACCTTTTTAAAAAGAATTTTTATGTTATTTTTTATGTATGACTGTTTTGCCTACATATATAAATATGCCATGTACATGCAGTGTCCACAGAGACCAGAAGAGGGCATCAAATCTCCTGGAACCAGAGTTAACAACAGTTGTCAGCAACCCTGTGAGTGCTGGGAACCAAACCCAGGTCCCCAGAGAGAGCAGGGGGAGCTCTTAAACTGCTGAGTCATCTCTCCAGGCCCAGTCATTACCATCTTGAAAACAGAGTGGCTGTGGTTACTTTGGAACATGTGCTCCTCACAAGATGGGTCCTATTAACTGTCATTAGGGTTTAGGAGGAGGAACACCATGTCTGTGAGCTTTAGGATAGATTAGGAATCAGGATTTATGAAAGAAAGGAGGATTGGGATACTGTGTTCATGAGCATGTCCTGACTTCTCATTCTAGGAAGATGAGAATGTTGAACTGGCTTTCTTGCAGAGTAGAGAGGCTTCTGCCCCTGGAGGGGCCACTCTTCCCAACCTCAAAGGCACCTTTGCTGTAGGAACCAGAAGAGGTTCCTTCCAAGACCAGAGCTATTTTAAGGGTGGCTTCAGATGCCAGGAAAGAACTGAATGTGATGGACAAGGGCCAGACTGATCACTCTGAGAAGTGGATGGACTCGGTGGTTGACGTCAAGGAATTACTCAGAAAGGGCTCCTCTAATAAGATTAAAATTCTCCCCTGGCTCAGACTCACTGGATCCAGAATGGTTCTTCTCATTCTGGCTGGAGACATTGTCCCATACAGTAATGAGAGATAGAAATAGGAACCTTTTTACTCCACCAGAAAACTCATCAAAGAGATGATATTCTAATGAGCTTTGCCAGGGACCAGTAAGGGACATGTGGGTATTTCCTTCATTAACTGAGTCTGAATGGGTTGTGAACAGTATGGCTTTAGGAGCTTCGGCAACTGAGGTTGAGTCTTGGATCTACCATTTACTTATTGTCTTTGGGCAGATAATAATTTTACTGAACAGTAGTTTCTCAACATTGAAATGGGGTTATAATAATAACTACCTAGCAGGGCTGAGGATATTTCATGCTAAAACACTGGCCACATTGCTTGGCATAGAATAGATGCTTAAGAGGGGTAGCTATTATTAGTGTAACAGAAGCCTACCATTTCAAGTGCCAAATTACATCAGCTTAATACAGTAAATTAAATAAAATTGTTACATACTCCTTGGTCTTCTGAAGAAGGCAATCTATAAAGTCTTTAATTCTCAAAATAAAACTAATTTCCAGGGCCACAACAGAATGAATCAGTCTCTTCCAGTCCTCAGATATATACCTGGCCATATTGTAGCCTCACTGCCCAGCAGGATTAATGACCATATATATTAAGCATGGAGCATATTGCCTGGCAGAGCAGGCACTGGAGAGTGGTGACTGTGATTATTATTATAATGAAACATTCCCCTTTCAGGTGCCAAGTCCCATTACCTTACAATATGTGGAAAGTTAGAAAATGAATTGTACTCTTCTCTACCTTCTTTTTAAAAATTTTAGAGAGAGAGAGAGAGAGAGAGAGAGAGAGAGAGAGAGAGAACAACTATCAGGAGTCTGCTCTTGCCTTCCACCTGGTTGGGGCAGGGTCTCTTGTGTTTCTTTTGCTGTGCTGCATACTCAGGCTAACAAGCTTGCATTGACCCTCCGATCTCTGTCTCTCATCTTAGGAATGCTGGGATTACAGATGCACACCGCCACGTCCAGCTTTTTATGTGGGTTCTGGGTCATCAGGCTTGTGCAACAAACACTTTAACTTGCTGAATCATCTTCCCAGCGCTTCTCTAAGTTCTTATAAACCAAATATAATTTTAATACTTTCTTTATGATTTGTTGTTGCCATTATAAGACTATAACTTCCCGTGTTGGGCATAAGTAGTATGGCGTACAATCAGGGGATTTAAGATTTATAGGGCCAATAGCACCAGATGACATGCTACTGTACTTTCTTTTGGAGATCTAATATCTATGTAGTTCTATGATCATTCCATTTCATTTCCTCCCATCAGGTTGTCAGTTCTGTTTTCCTGCCGTCAGCACTATGATTGTCTTTAGCAACAATCTATCCACTTTTATACAGTGAGATAAACAAACCCATAACAAACAAAAGCCATATTTGGTAGAATGGTGTGGGAACAAAGATCCTCCAATCATCACATACAAACTTGTAAATACTGGTCAAGAACTGTAGCCAGGGCATCTGCTCAACTAATCCACTCAGGACAGACCAAAGCCTGTCAGAGTGATTGCACACAACAGAACAAACAGGTACTGAGTGAGCACTTCTGAATAAGTCAGGAACATCATGGTCTTTTATAGCAACAGCGTCAACTACTTGTGCTCAGAGAAGCAAACAGAGTAAGCAAACAGGTTGGAGCCATGTGTGGCTGAAGAGCTTATGCGCATTGAGTGGGAATGTAGCCAGGGTAGTGATATCAAAAATGGTTTGTAACGGCACCTTTAGCTCACTGTGCCGGATGTTCTCTCCTTGCTCTTTGGTTCCCTGCTTTATCTGATTTAAGGGATGTCACCAGCAAAGTGACACCTGATGAATGAACGGGTGGGTATCTCTGGAGTTTCTTTCAGCAGGTGCAGAATGACGAAGATAAAGTCTGTGGTATGGGAGGAGTTCAGAGATCCAGCCTCCAATCTTTTAAGGATAATGTCTGTTGGGTTCTAATGACATGAGCAGAATTTGTTTTCACATCCAGGCACATTTGTAAATGGTCATTGGAACTGAGGCAAATGTTCAGATCCTGTATTGATTTCTCAGTGTTGTTACTCTCTACCATCGAAGATCATAGAGCATCTTAAAAGATCCCTCAGAATTGAGAACAATTATCCCCAGCAGAAATTTAAGCAAAAATTTAACATGCTGTTAAATGATCAATGTCTGACCTGCCCTCAGTGCCAGTAAGTACCATTCAGAGAAACCCCGAGTTAGGTAAGAATGCTCTGGAAAGCTTCCCTGAGGAGTACAGGGACTCCCAGTACAGGAGAGAACCATCTTCTTCCCCTTCTTCCTTTGTCTTGTGAGAAACCTGGGAATGACTTAATACTTTCTTTGGTTCTCAGAAGTTCAAACAACTGCTAGGAAATTATTTTTCCTTTCTCTGCAGAAAGATGGAGATGCCGGGTTCCTAGAGCTTGTCAGGCAGGAGAAAGACAAGGTGGAAAAATACCGTGTGTTTTTCATGGCATTGTGTTGTGTATGCCGGCCCTCCGGCTTTTAAGTTTTCTTCTTTTCAGTCCTTCTAAGTGTGTGGTAAAGTTAGATCATTTGTAGTCATTTATCAACTGTAGATTATGTTAGGAAAAACATTGTGTCCATTCTGTCCTCTGTGTATATTTACAAAGTAGTTACTAAAGCACCTGTGATCTCCTTGCAATCTTATACTTTCATTTTATTAAAATAGGGAAGGGAGAAGATAGAGAAGAATACAGGACAAAGGACAGTATGTGAGTTGGTTAGACCTCCTTCGGGGTTGGTTGGGAGATACAGACATTGATGCTGACTGCCTTACCTTATTCTGTGGGGCATGCTGACTGCCTTACTAAGGTAAGAATAAGTTCTGTGGGGAATGTCAGCCGAGTTGCTGCCAAGCTCTTCTGGAAGCGGCAGTTGTCAAGGAAACATCTTTTAGCCCAATGTGAAATGCCCTCACTTTACTTTCGTGAACCTTGTCTTTATTGTCTTCCAATTTTAGAGCTTGGATCCTGATGAGGACCCCCAACCCTTTACCTCATCTACTCTCCTGCGTGGGCATGCTTATTCACGTATGTTACACCCTTATTTACTTGAGAGAATCCTACTGATGGAATGAGTAGTTCAGAAGCCACAAGGCCACCACTGAGCTGTTGTGGAATTCTGGGTCTCAGGTGCTATTGCAAAACCCTGATTTGACTGCTCACCAGCAGAAAGAGAAGGAGAAACAGGAAAAGACTGTCTCACTCCTGCCTTCCAAGTCTTAGACAGTCAACTAATTGGATCTTAGCTTTAATCAGTGAGGTACAGTTCTGTTTAGCTCTCCAGCTGATGAAAGGGAGTGGAGAGCTCTAATGCCATGACACCGTTTTCACCAAAGTAACCAAGTGCTTTGAATATACTCAGTCTGGATGTAGCTTACTTGTGGAATAGCTGTGCAAGCTTTGGGTTTGGTTCCCAGCACCACGGTGATTAGGGAGGAGAGAGGGAGGAGGAGAGAGGGAAGAGGAAGAAAGAAGAAAAGAGAGAAGAGGAGGAGAGAGGAGAGAAAGGGACTTGGGTGGGAAATCATGGAGCTTAAAGTGAATATATTCCCAGCCTGCATAGATAGAGACAGCACCAAAGGACTGGATCTCAAAGAGTGGCACTTCTCCCCATCAGGAGTTAAAATTCTTCTCTATATTCACTGTAGGGGACTCCAGGTCTTAATGCATCCTCCACCAATGTCACCTTTAGCTTATCGACACCTCATTGTAACGAATGTCCAGTAGAGGGCTGAGTTCTCACTGAATCTTTTCTTTCTTGCTGACCAGACTGCAATGTATTCTCATGATTATCTCATTTTTTCAATGTTTATTTTATTGAATTTTTGTGCACTTCATACAGTATATCTGAATCATATTTAGGTCTCTTCCCTATCTGCTCCTCCCCATAGCCGCCCCCTGATTTCATGCATTCTGTCATATATCATATATCATATATCGTATATCAAATCAAGTTTGTGTTCCCAGATCTCCCTCATGTGAGTTCATCAACTGGAGCCTGGTCAGCCTATCTAGCATCACTCCCTTAAAGAAGGCCAACTCTCCCTCACCCTACAGTGATCAGCTGCCAATAACTCCTCAGCTGAGGTTGGGGCTTTTTACCCATTTCCCTGGTTCTAAGCTGGGTTTTTGTCTGATTTGGTTTGCATGGGTCTTGTGCATGCTGTCACAATTGCTGTAAGTTCATATGAGCAAGTTCCCAGCCACCTGGAAAACTCTGTTTCTTTGTGGTTATCCACCTATTTCATTTCTTAAATTGAGGTAGTTGATTTGGTTGTTCAATCTCAGGTACCCACTTTCTTCTATTCTGCTGAATCAATACTATGCACTAAGCACCCAAGGTTCAGTGCACAGCTGCAGCCATCTAAATAGTTCAGGGAGCTCAGGAGACACTGACCTAAAGGGACTATTGCCCCATAGCTGTTCTCTCTTGTAACCCTCATCATTCTGCACGAAGAAGTGACCCAGGGATTCACATTCCCCTAGGCACCTGTTTCATCTGCTAACTAAAGTCAAGATCCCTGCTATGAAATGCTTCAATCCTTCACTTCCTACTCCTCCAAAGAGCTATCAAAATAAAAGCCACCGACAATTATTGATCTCTCTCTGTCATTCAGAGAACAAACATGAGGAAGGAAATGCAGGGAGCTATCTCTGAGCACTGAGAGAACACAATAAATACCTACAGGGACACACCACATTCTGAAAGACTTTTAGTTATTACGGAACCCCCTCCCCATTATCCCCCAGGGGGCTTTCGGGTGGGTGGCAGCTCATCAGCTCTGACAGTTAGACAGGGGCAGCGTCAGGGGGAATTCTGAGCTCTTCTCTGCTAATGCAGCTGGGGAAACATGCCGAAGAAGGAGCGCTCTTTAATTTAAGCCAGCTGGAGGATATTTACTGAATGGAAATCAATCCTTTTTGAAATTAAAAAATGGTCTGACCAAGGATCCTCTCCAGAACAATAAAATCTTCTGATGAAGAATTCAGGCAAGGATCATTCCAGTCTTCTCTCTTTATTGATCCTGTCTCTACTCTTGTACCTTCTTTATCTCAACTCCAACCCGAACTCTATTCTCATGGGAACCTTCAAAGCCTTACCCTTGGCTGTGATTTGGCATTTTAACAAAGTCTTGACCAAAGGCCTTATTTTGGATTGAGGCAGCACCACAAGCTGTGGAGGAGTACCCACTTAGCACTAGTGTACAGAGACGTCTATTCTATAAGCCTCCGTAGTTAATTATGACCAAACCATTGTTGAAGCATGCACTAGACTAATCAATAATGTAAGTGATCTTAACTCATAGAGTGTGACGGATGTTTGCAGATCTTGTTAGGTATATAGGAATTTGTTGCTGAAGATGACTGAAGCAATGGCCTAAAATCTCTGAAGAAAAGCTGTAGACCTCTTAGTGACCAAGGTAGACACAGAACTACTAGAAAATAAAAGCAACGAATTGCATGATCTTGGGTTCTGCCTAGTGTCTCACTGGAACTTAATACCACCTCTTTCCCCTGCCAGAAGGACACCAGTATGGATGAACTCTGTCCCACTTTATGCTTCAGCCCCAAAGTTACAGGTGTTGGTCAGTCAGTCTAAATTCAGTGAAGGCACCCTCATCAGACAAAGGACAGGAAAGGCAGACTACCCTGGGGACAAACCCATCAAAAAATAAGCAGCGGATAAATGAGTCCTTTCTTTATCCTGTACGCAATAGAACCCACCATTCACCTGACATCGGAAATCACTGTGGCCCTATGATAGGTTTGAGAACGATTGTAAGAGTTTTATGCACTTGACATTAATCAGGCTTTGTCAGTACAATGACTGACCTAGGATGTAGCTCAGAGATAAGGTGTTTGCCTAGCATGTGCAAGGCCCTAGCACCACAAAAACAATAACAGACAAACACACTCTGGGGGAAAAGAGAAATGAATGAGAAAAGGACCTTGTCCTGGGGGGATGTAAATTCTGTTTTAATGTAAATTTAACAGTCCCTCCTCAGTCTTACAGTGATTTTTTCATGAGCCTGAGTCACAGGAAACCTCCACTCTTCAAATCATTTCCTTCAAGGAGCCCTGACATATGTTTTGAAAAAGAAAATCTAGACTAGTTGATATATTTGCAAACACATAGAATGTCCAGGTAAAATAACATTTCAAGCAGTCACCTACAGCTTCCTGTCTAATGCTTTGAATTTTCTGCCATGATAAAAATGTTCTGTACCTATGTGGCTGGTGTCAAGGCCTCTTGACTCTTGATTATTGAACATTTGATGTTGGCTGGAACAGCTGCCATGGGGCCAGGCACAATTTGGAAAGTGTGGCTCTTTGGCTTTTTGCTGTGGCTCAACTGAAATAGATGTGCTCCTGGGCTGATAGTCTTTCTTTTCTCTTGAATGTTTTGGCAATGTAGGCATGTATCATATATCTTAAATGAAACCGAATATATCACAGCAAAGCACAATTCATCAATCTTCATTTTCAAGGAAGAAATTTATTCATGCAGTCAAAAGAGATTTATTGAGCATAACTGTATGCTAGACACAGTGACAGAACAAGGCACTCGTGACCTGCCTCCAGGGGTCCAGAGCCTAATGATGAATAATTCATCAGCACTGGCGGGGATGCTGAGTACTGGAGTATTTTATTTCTCCTACTTTTCTTGGTCCCTTTTCCAGCCAAATCTGATGAATCAAGTGTCTGCTTGCCTGAACCTAAAGTAAACGTAGGTCAGGCAATATCTCTCTTTAATGAAAAGGGGACTCCCATGTCCTGATGTGATTTGAGAATACAGCATTTAATTTCCTGTCTATTAGAGGAAAGTATCGAGAGGCCCCCGTGGAAGAGATTAAAAGGTGTTTCTCATGCAGATTACTCACCAGTGAGCTATCATTTATAGAAAATAAAAAATTCAACTAAATGGCAAGGATTTCATCAGTTTTTTTTTCCTCCAATATCTTTATGTTAAAAGGAGATACATGATGTATTTCTGGTACAGCAATTTGCTCCTTGGAACCATCAAACATTATAAATGACTAGGTTGGGTTTTTAAATAGTCATTTATCTTTTTGGTTAATCACATTTTCTAGTTATTCTTTTTTTTAATGTAGTTTTTTAAATGTGTAAAATATAACCCAAATACCTCCAAGTGCCCTGGCCCCTTGACGGCATTTTTTCATTTAATATTTAAATAAAAATGGCTTAATATTCAAATACCATTATTTCCCATTCTACATAACTGAATTCTAGCCTCAACACATGGTGCTTTGAATGAAAATGTTTCCCATAGACTCCAAGTATTGACATTTTGTCCCCAGATGGTGGCACTATTTTGGAGATCTTAGATGGTGAGGCATGTCACTGGGGGCAGGCTTGGAGAGTTCTTAAGCCTTGCCTAATCTCCAGTTGCTTGCTTGCTTCCTGTGCCTGCCTGATGATGTGAGAGCTTCACTTCTGCTGCTCCTGCTCCAGCCACCTCCGGCCACCATGCCTCCCCGCTATGATGGACTGTAATTCCTCTGGAACCATAAGCTCAAATAAGTTGCTTTGGTCAGTGTTTCTATTACAGCAACAGAAAAGTTAACTTAATCCCGCCTGGTTCAGGTTTCATGATTCACACTCTTGTTCCTCTGGGAGGGGAGAAGCTCTTGCAGGGACCCTTAAAGTTTCCTGGGAAAATGGGTCCATCTTTCCATACCTAGGTAGTTGGTTAGAACATATGGTTGTCACTTAACCAAAGATGGTGAGAAGACTCTAGTGTTGGGGATATGTTTTCATGAAGCCTAGATAGTTCTACCAGAGCCAAACCCTGGGATCTTTGTTGGAAGAAGCTACACATTCCCCATGTGGAGTTAGTAATTCCCTGAAGTAGGAGGACAGGCTCCTTGTTCTCCACAAGAGCCAGGATGTAAGGTAGCTAACCTCTTTGCTGTTTTCATAAAATAATTTTAAAATTTCATTTTTCTATTATAAAATATTATGTACAAAAATGTAAACAAATGTATCAAAAAGTATGAGAAAGCCAAATTATTTGAGAGTTCCAGGACAGCCAGCACCTGCATTTGAGTGACATCCTGATCATATATGAGTGTGCAAATGTGTACACAACCACACTCCTTTACATAGGAAGGAGATTATTTGAACATTTGGTGGCATTAATTAATTCTTTATTTCTCTTTTAATTACAAATCATCTCTTTTTCTTCTTCCCTTGTTAATCAGCTAAAAATGTTTATAGTCTGATGTGTGTTCTTTCATAAATTTCTCTAAGCTTGTATGATCACAAAAAGTCATATTAGATGTGGCTCTTGCCCAAGTCAGAATTGTTAATTGTTTTTTGAAAAATTAGACTCATTTTAAATATATACTATATATGTATACATATATATGTGTTTATTTATACATATATATGTGATTACTTGCTTTTTAAAGTAAGAATTAGAAATTAAATAGAAATTCTTTCAGGTCACTCAGAAATGATTCATTTTATTGTCTTTAATGCATGGATAACAAGGTTCTCAAAGTTTCTTACTCTTGGTACCCTCAGTGACTGTTTTGACAGAACCCATTGACTCAAAGAAATACTAGAAATAGACAGGTGGCTGGCAGGCTAAGAGCACATACCAAATCCACTTTGGGTGACTCACAAGCCCCTGTTATTCCAGCTCTAGAGGAATCCTCCAGGGGGATCTGACAAGACCTCTGGCCTTCACGGGGTGCCTTTACCTACACACACACACACACATACACACACACACACACCACAGGCACATGCATACAATTTAAAATAAAATAAATCTTTTTGATAAAGAAATGCTTAATATTATATATGTCAAAAACCCATCATTTTGTACAATTAATGTTATTAACTTAAAAAAGAAACACTTCAAGGCCAGCCTGGGCTACATAGTGACTCTAGGAAAGCTGGGGCTACAGAGAGACCCTGTCTCAAAAAAGACCAAAAAGACCAAAAAAACAAAACAAAACAAAAACAAAAAAAGAAACACTTAGCAATTCCATTTATTAAGTAATTATGTTCCTATAACTTAAAATATTTGCATCAACAACTTAGTACTTATCTGAGTTAAAATGTGTTAATTAAAATAAATTGTATTTTAATTTGGACTCTTAGTTTTGGACGGTTTTCTAGCTGTCACAAATACCTGTCAATGGCAACTTAAGGAAGAAAGGGTTTATTTGGCTCACGTTTTCATGGTACATCATGGTGGGGAAGTCACGGCCATGGGAGCCAGAGGCAGCTGGTCATGTTGCATCCAGTACACATGAATGCTGTGTCTGGCTCACTTCCTCCTTTTCATTCAGTTCAAGACCCCATCCCATGGCATGTGACATCCACAGTTAATGTGAATCTTCTCACCTCAATTAACCTGATCTAGAAACTGTCTCTTATATGGCCAGAGATTTGTCTCCTAGGTGATTCTAGATTCTATTGACAATCAATACTAACCATCACAGTCCTTAATCATAATTAGTAATTCTATGTGTGTGTCTGTTAGTTACTATGAATCTTTCCAGACTTTAGAAAGAGATTGGTTTTCACCAACTTTATCACCTGTTGTTCTACATTGATTTTATTGCATGTTGACATTTGCTTTGTATCGTGAAAGTTGCCAGGTCTAAGATGTGTCATAAGGAAAACAGGATGTCTAATGTCAAAATCATTAATTAAGGTATTAAGTTCTATCAGAAGACATATTACCTGAAGGTAGCAATGTATCAGTCAGGGTTCTCTAAAGAAACAGAACTGATAAAATGAATGTGTGTGTGTGTATGTGTGTGTGTGTGTGTGTGTGTGTGTGTGATGTGTGTGTGTGTGTGTGTGTGTGTATGGATTTATTAGATTAGATTAGTTTACAGTATAGAATCCAAGTAGTCCAACAATAGTTGTACCACACTGGATTGGCTGAGAATCTTGTAGCTGCTCAGTCCCTGAGGCTGGGTGTCTCAGCAGTCCCAATCTGTCCTGAAGGCCTGAAAGATTCCTGGAGATCTGCTGGTCTTCAGCTGATGTTGGAATCCCAAAGAGTTGTACTGCCATCTGTGAAAGGACACCACAGCAGCAAGACAAACTCAGCAGTGAGAGAGAAGGCAAGCAGGCAGAAATGAAAAGCTCCCTTCTGCCATGGCCCTTTATGTGGGTTGCCATCAGAAAGTAATACCCACCTTTAGGGAGGGTCTTCCCACCTGTGAATAAAAGTTCCCAGAAAAAAAACCTTCTGTCTTCCAACTGGACTTTTCTCCTGCAAGGCTGATCAACTGATTAGAATTGCAATGAATGCGGAGAATTTGGAATGTTGTAGATCCAGAGCCTATTTCAGGCCATCTTTAGCCCCCTAAACAGCCACTCCTTGCCCATCTCTATTTCTGATCTAACATTCTGTGACTAACAGATAAAACCTTTTTAGAATGTATTGTCCTAGTACCACCCTGTCTCACCAATCAAAAAGCTAAGACTGTCATCAGATAGCATCTGAGACCTATAGTAGAACACCCCCTCCCTTTGCTATGACCTGCCCACTGAATGGATCCAATGTATTTGAAAAATGTCTTTGTTCTGTTACTATAAAAACATAATGTAACTGTTACCACATGGAATTTGGGGTAATCTGAATCTGTGTTCCCGGGCCATGGTCACTCATGTTTGGCTCCAGAATAAGCTATTTCATATCCCCTTTGAGGTGAGAATTATGCTTTTGCATCAACACACCCTAATAATCCAATCAAGAAAGTCTTTCTCATTTCAGTTAATTTCAGATACGGTCAAGTTGACAACCAAGACTAGCCAGCACAACAAATAATCCAAAATAACAAAAAATAGAGGAATAAAATTCAGTTAGTGCAAATGGCGAAGTAGTAAGTTAAAAATTCAAGTAACGTTGGTCATAACACAGAATAATTATCTAAGAACTCAAAAGACAGATGTTGTCAAACTACATGAAAAGCTGTAGATAGCTATAAAAATGGAATAAAACAATCCCTTATGAAATGGGCAATTGGAATTTATGCAGTATATCTTTTTACCAGATATTGTTCATCAAATATGAAAAAGTTAATGCCAGATGGAGAACATTCTATAACAAAGAATATTACAGTAATGGAGGAACTTGTATAGTAATGACAGAATCAAAAGACATAAAATCACTTATTTTTGCATTGGAACCTGACAGTAGCAAGCCTTGAAAAACATGTGAACAAATTGCCTGACTGCACTGGAAGGAAGAAACACAGAGATCTAGAATTATAATGAAAGCTCAAGACTCCTCTCTCCGCAATTGAGGGAAAAAGTAAACAGGAAAATAATAGAACCAAAGAACGCTTAAATGACATTAACGACTAGCCTGACCTAGTTTATATTGATAGCACACTTCCTCACCAACAGAATACTCTTCACAAATGTAAATATAGCATTAAAGAGAGACAACATGTTAAGCTATAAAACAATTTAAAATGACTGTGATGACATGGTATAGTCTTCTGTGTCTTAGTAAGTTTAAAATCATAGAAATAGAAATGCATCTTATAATCATAGTGGAATTAAATTAGAAACATAATAGAAAGATTCTTGGAAAATTGTGAGATACTGGAGGTTAACAAGGGCACCTCTGAGTAACTCATGAATTAAAGGAGAATTAAAACCTATTTTGAGTTTAATAAAAATGAAAATGTATGGCAGTTTATGCAGTGTTGCTCAAGAAATTTTTTGGGGGGTAGTGATTTCTAGACTTAAATGCATGTATTAGAAGACAGTTCTAAAACTGCCAATCTAAGTTTCAATCTTAAGATACAGAAAGAAGAGAAATTTAAAGCAATTTTGTTTTACCTGTTAGAAAATTGAAGAAAAGTAAAATGGGGGAAAGAAATGGCAGAAAGAAAGCATCAATCAGTGCAAGAGGCATTGAACAGGCTAAAATGTCAACGAAACGCCATGCTTTTAAAACGATGGATCACTTGCTAAACCCTGGTCAACCTGACTAAGAGAAGAGAACACTGACCCCTAACAGGAGGTCTGAGCCATCACTACAAATGCCCAGATCTGGACAAAGGTTCAGAGCTGTGGAAAGAGTTCAGTGCCTATCATGTGTGAGGTCATGGGCACCACATCCCCAGTACCACAGCATGTATACATACAAACATACACAGTATTATGATGAAATTCATTTTAATAAATCAAAAATTCAGATGACTACACACACTCTTTCAAAGATATGTTACTACAACTCAGAACACTAATAGCTCTATATAGATCAAAGAAATTGAATACATAATTAAAAATTTTCCCATATTTAGAACTTGAGATGCAAATGTCTTGTCTGATGAATTCTACCAAACTAAAATAAAAAACAGTATCAGTCTATGCAGACTGATTTTATGAAGTCAAGCAATTTTATGAGACCAGAATTGCCTTAATATTAAAATAAAACAAAGTCATCACAGAACAAGAAACCAACATATCAACAAAACACTTAATTAATTTCCTTATATGTAGATTATACTAAAATTTGGTTAAAATAAAAACTAGTGTGTCTGATTGTGATCAGTTCATTAGGGAAAATAGGCTGGGGCAGAGAAATTGGGACTGCCAAGCCTAGTGAATGCAGGTTTGCTTCTAACAGTGACTGGGGAAATGTCCCCCACTCTACCAGAGCCAGCACTCCCTTTATCAGTGGCTACAGAGTGGGCATCTGACATCCACTGCCATGTCTAGGAACTTGCCTGGACCTGAGCCACTCCTGTCCCCAACCCTCTGGGGCTTGAAGACAGTGGATCCTTTCATTCTGTGATAGTGTGCACCGTGCCTAGAGTAACTAGGAGGATGTACTGTGGTACCTAGCTGGAGCTAAGTCAATACTGCGTACAGGACCTGCACCTCAGACCATACCTCAGGGTATAGCTCTTTGTATCGATGATGGATGTTGACTTACAGTCTCCTTTAAAAGCACCTTCATCTGGTTTCCATATCAGTGTAATGTGGTTCTCAAAATAAGATGGGATGTGGTGCTTCTTTCTCCGTCTCCTGAATGACATTGTAGGGTTGGTGTGATAGCTTTGAAAATGTTCCATAAAGCCATCAGTAAAGTCATTTTGGACTTGGGTTTGCTTGGTGAATTTGAGCACCTGAATTAAAAATCTGTACTCTTACTTGTAGGGTTATTCAAAGTTTTTATTTCTTTAATCAGTTTATAATGTACCATGACTGTTAAATGTCTGAAGAATCTATAGTGATTTATTTATTTATTAATGTTTGTTTGTTTTCAAGAGAAGGTCCTCCTGTAGCCCCAACTGACTTGGAAATCACCATGTAGACCAGGCTGACCTCCAAATCACAGAGATCAGCCTGCCTCTGCCTCCCCAGATCTGGGATTAAAGGTGTGCACCACTACACCTGTTTTTTTGTCTAACCTTTTCTCATTGATCATTCTACTTAGAGCTTTATCAGTAATTGATTATTTTTAAAGAAATAATTACCTTTTATGCCTTTTATTTTTCTTTGTTTCATTCTAATTTTTAGTCATATTAACTTTATCTTTCTAGTATAATCACCTTAAACTGTAATATCTTCTCTAAGTAGTACTTATATGAATCTCATAAATTTTCAAAATTGCAAATTGCAATGTGTACTATAAAGGAAATGATCATGGTTCAGGAAAGTAGCAGGGGCATGCTAGCTTGGATTGGGGGTAATAGGTCTGAGTCACTGCCATAGGCTCCAGTTAAAGGGAGGGACAGACGTATGTAGAACTACAGCAGAGGAAGAACAGTTCTTAGCCAAGGTAAGAGAGAAGCCAAGGGCAATGTGAACAGCAAGAGCTGTCAAAGAACTCAGCCCGGAAAGAAAATAAAACAAATACAGAAACCTACTTCCTGCAAGGGCGAAGCCTTATAGAACTACTTAGTAATCAATAGAACAAGAGCTAGAAATCTAAATCGAAAATAAAGGAGCTGAATGGAAAGAACAACATAAAGTTTAAAGCTACGGAGTCAAAAGATCCAAACAATGTTAACTGTAAACTTGAAACTAGCAGGACAGCCAAATTTCTAATTCAAGCAGGTAGAAAACAGTATAATGATGAGCGATGAGTTATAAAGTGGTAGAGAGTTTAAAAAGAAGGTGCAACACACACATGCACGTGTGTTGATGCTTTGAAAGAATCTTAAAGAAAATGTAACTACTTTATAAACCACACAGGTGATACTTCTTGCTTGTGGCATGGTTAAATGTCTAAAGGTCTTTGGAAAGATATTGATTTTCATAGCTAGTCTGCTTGATCCTTTTTATTAAAGCCTTTACCAAGTGTTAAATGAACACTTCAAAAAGCACTTAACTCAGGAGTGTTCTCAGAGAATCACAAGAAAGATGATCAAAAGGGCAAAAATGGATGGGTAACCCAAAACTCTGAATTCTTCTGTGGTCTGATCTAACAACTAATACTATTTTTTCTCAGTCCTCCAAATTGTCATGCAAATTCTGAAAAATGTTGCCTTCATCTTTTCCAGATCCTTCACACACACACACACACACACACACACACACACACACACACACACACACACCTGTCTGCATATATGTGCTGTATCTATTTTTTTATTTTTTTTTTGCCCATATATGTGGCCTGTATCTACTTTTCTACTTTTCATTTCGTGCTCACTGTCATTAGCACAGCTACACGCTTGAGGAGGAGACATTTAAATATTTTAGAGATGTAGTCTAGAGCTGATTGAAAAGAACTGGAAAAACATGCTAAATTCAAAGGGGCAGAAAATCAATTTATTGTGTTTTTAAGGAAAAGGGGAAAATGTCCCCTTCATCCTCTCAAGCTTATAAGGAATGAAGTAACAAAGATGGATGAATTGGGAGAAAAAGCATGAAAATATGTTAATGTACAAAAGGGGAAAATTACAGTTTGGGGAAAATCACAGAAGTATGACTTCTGACCAGTGCAATGTTATTTAGATATCTATGTATAGCTATGTAGTTTCTCTAAGGGAAAATGGGAAATATAGACAATTTTGAGGGGCATAATAAGTGATATCTATGAAAACTCAGCAGATGTGGAAAACACAATGACTTGCAACAAAGTTTGGCCAGCACAGCAGACAATAATTTGCAGAGAATTCTCTATGACAAAAATAAAGCACAAAGATGTGTGACTGAAGCCCATCCAGCTGTGTAGACATCTTTCAGTCTTCTTCTCTATGCTCTGAGTTTAGCTACTGAAGACTCAGGGGAAGCACCAGAGGAAAGCTTTTCTTCTTGGGCAGGTTTAGACTTTAGACTTAAGACAGATAAAGGAACTTCATAGAAAGCCTCTGTCTGCACTCAGGAGAGAAACAAAAGGTCAGAGGGACTTTTATTCTGAAGCCAATTCTAAGCCTTTTCAGCATGTCAAAGTATCTGTCTTTGGGATAAGGTCTTTTGAGCTTCAAAAATCCAAACTGGATGAAATGTTTGAAAACAGCACCCAAATCAACTCACTGTAAAAGAGCACAGCATATTTTACTCCAAATTTCAATAAGTTTTGGAGCAACAAATATCTTTTAGTTATCATGGTGACTTGCTCTTAGGGTATAGGACTTTTGGGGTGCCAAAACAGTTTATTTGGAACTTTTGGTGCTGATACTAAGAGAACAAATCTGAAAGACTTGGCTAAAATCTTTGGCAAGGGGCTGGAGAGATGACTCAGCACTTAAGAGCAATGGCTGTTCTTGCAGAGGGTCCAAGTTTGGTTTTCAGTACTCACATGGTGGCTACCAACCACCCATTACTCCAGTTCCAGAGGATCCAGCACCCTCTTCTGGCCTCCACAGGCAATGCAGACATGAGTGCACTTACATGCATACAGGCAAAATACTCATACACATAAATAAAAATTAATTTAAAAAGTCTCTGGCAAGTCGAATGCTTTCCAATCAAACTGAAGAGGAATCTCCATCAAGCTGCCATCTTACATATTGTTAAAAACTGTTTAGGAGGATAGATCACTTTGTGGCATTTATTCAGAAGTAACTCAAAGAATCATGATATTGCTGGGACAAAATTTCTTCCATTCCATGATCATTCTTTATGTGAATGATGTGTCTCAGCTCTTTTTAAAATTTTTTTATTGATTTTTTTGTGTGTATTTCATACAGAACATCCCAAACAATCTTATTCATCTATATACCCACATCTCCAATGGCACCCTCCCATAGCCTCCCCCCACCCCCACTGGAACCCATATACTCTGTCATCCCTGTTACTGCCTGCTGTGTTGTCAGTGTCCCCAGCCATTCCCCAGTGCAAGTCCATCTGATGAGTCTAGTCAGCCTATCTAGAGTCCCTTCTTCATCTAGCAGCAATCAGTTGCCAACATTCCTTTAGATAAGGTTGGGGCCTGTTGTTCATTTTCCAAGTTCTATGCTGGGTTACTCTCTGGGAGTCTCTTGGGCCACCCTGGCCAACAACTCTAAGGAAGGTATCTCCTGTCTGGCATTGTTTCTTGTTATGTAGCCTTTAACTATACACTTGGACTCTTAAAGAAATATACTGATCACTATAATCTTTGGTTATTCTTTCCTTTTGGGCGTTTAAGACCATACAGTTGGCCCAAATAAACCAATTTATTTTTACTCTTAAGTCATTTGAGAATCTGTTCCTCAGGGGTTGCATGGGCTTGGGAGGAGCCCCTGGCTCCTTTCTTTTACCAGTTCCATCTATGTGAAGATAAGTCAAAGGTCCTGCTTGACCATGGCTGGCTTCACTTGAAGCACGGAGGAAATGTTTCCTCTGTGTTGACCCTCCTCTTTGTAGACCAGACAGTGGTTCAAATTCATCTGGTGGGGTCTCCATAGCATCCCTGAACAAGAGAGCAGGTGACTCACCACAGTTATAGGACATTCTGAGAGATGATACATAGTCTCCTAGAACTTAGTGATCTTGGAGGGCAACGAGCAAAAACTGTCCTTTAAGTCCATTTTACCAGATTAGTATAGGCCTCAAACTTTGGCTCTTAAACATCCAAGAAAGTTAGTTCCACCAGTCTGGTACTTTTAATCACTATGTGCTATGTAAATAAAGCTTGGGTGAAAACCAAATGTTCTCAGATAAACCTTGACTAGACACATATTTTGTTCCTTGAACTAGTTGTATGTATAATTTGTCAGTAGGTTGTTGGACTAATGTGGTTCCCTCTGGTTTTTTAAAACTAGGCATTATTTATCTGTCTCACTGTCTAACCCTTCCACCATGGTTTCCCCATTTGAAGTGCTCCCATTTTTCCCATTTCTCCCTTAATAATATCCTTCTCCTATGGTCCCACCTCTCTTGAGCTCCTTCTTTCCCTTTATCCCCAAGGTTCCTTGTATAACCTTCCCTCCCTCTCCCATTAAAATAACCCCATTTTAATCCATATCTCCCTTAGTAACACTTGTTTCCTACTGTTCTTCTCTCTCAGGTTTGTTCTTTTCCTTTGCCTCCTTGGTTCCTTTACATTATCCTGGTTCCTGTAGTTATGCCTGGACACATAATTATAAAGATTTGGTGCTAGGATCTATGTATGAGGGAGAACATTCATTGTTTTTCTGAGTCTGTGTTACTTCACTTAGTGTAAGTTTCTAGTTTCATCCATTTACCTGCAAATTTCATGATTTCATCTTTCTTTACTGCTGAGTAGAACTCCATCATATAAATGTACTACATTTTCCTTATCCACTGTCAACTGAGGAACACTTAGGTTGCTTCCATCTCTTAGCTATTGTGAAAAGAGCAGCAACAAACATGGATGTACAAGTGTCTCTGTAATAGGATGAGTTCTTTGGGTTTATGCCAAGGAGTGGTATAACTGGGTCAAATGGTAGATTCACTTGTAGTTTTTTAAGAGTTCTCCACAATGCTTTCCATAGGGGTTGGACCAGTTTGCAGCCCCACCAGCAGTGGATGAGTGTTCCCCTTTCCCCACATCTTCTCCAACATTTTGTATCATTTGTCCTCTTGCTCTTAGCCAGTCTGATTGGGGTAAGATGAAACCTTAAAGTGATTTTAATTTGCATTTCCCTATTTACTAATGATGTTGAACACCTTTCAAGATGCTTCTCAGCCATCTTTAATTCTTCTTTTGAGAACTCTCTGTTCAGCTCCTTCCCCATCTTTTAATTGGGTTACTTCGTTTCTTGATTCTTTGTTTTTTGAGTTCTTTATATATTCTGGATGTTAAACCTCTGTCAGACGTGTCACTGGTGAAGATTTCTTCCCACTCTGTGGTTTTTCTCTTGACTTTCTTGGTTGCTTCTTTTGATGTACAAAAGTTTTTTTTTGGTTTAATGAGGTCTCGTTTGTTATTCTTGACCTTATTTACTGAGCAATTGATATCTGGTTTAGAAAATTCTTTCCTACACCTATATCTTCTAGGTTATTGCCAATGTTTTCTTCTAACAGTTTCAGAGTTTCAGGCTTCACATTGAGGTCTTTGATCCATTTGGAGTTGATTTTTGTGCAGGGTGAAAGATAGGGGTTTAATTTCATTCTTCTACAGGTGGAGATCCACTTTGTCAGCACCATTTGCTGAACACACTGTCTTTCCTCCAGTGAATGTTCTTGGCCCCTTTGTCAAATATTAGGTGGATGAAATTGCATGTACTCATATTTGGGTCTTCAATTTTGTTCCATTGATCTACAGGTCTATTTTTGTGCCAATACTGTGTTGTTTTTATGATTATAGCTCTGCAATACAGTTTAAAATATGGAATAGTAATCCCCCCGGCATTGCTCTTAGTGCTCAGGGTTGCTTTGGCTATCCAAGGTCTTTTGTGCTTCCATATGAATTTTAGGATGTTTTTTTCCAATTCTGTGAAGAATGTCACGGGGATTTTGATTGGCGTTGTAGTGAATCTATAAATGGCTTTTGGTAGGATGGTCATTTTCACAATATTAATTCTTCCAATCCGTGAGCATGGGAGGTCCTTCCATCTTCTGATGTCTTCCTCAACCTTTTTCTTTAAAGACTCAAATTTTTCATTGTAGAGGTCTTTAATGTCTTTGATCAGGTTTATTCCGAGATATTTTATTTTATTTTTGCAGCTATTGTGAAAGGGAATGTTTTCATGTACTCTTTCTCTGATTGCTTGTTATTGGTATATAGAAAGGCTACAAACTTTTGAGATTAATTTTGTAACCTGCAGCTTGACTGGAAATGCTAATCATTTCTATGAGTTTTCTGGTGGAATTTTTGGCATCTCTTAGATATGATATCATATCATCTGCAAAAAGGGATAATTTGATCTCTTCTTTTCCAATTATTACTCCTTTAATTTCTTTCTTGTCTTACTGTTCTTGTAAGAGTTTCAAGCACTATGTTAAAGAGAAGTGGAGATAGTGGACAGCCTTGTCTGGTTCCTGATTTTAATAGGAATGCTTCCATTTTCTCCATTTGGAATAATGTTGGTTGTGGGTTTGTTATATATGGCTTTAATTATTTGAGGTATGTTCCCTTCAGTCCAATTCCCTCTAGGATTTTGAACATGAATGCATATTGAATTTTGTCAAAGGCCTTCTCTGCATCTATTGAGACGACCATGTGGTTCTTATCTTTGGGTCCATTTATATGATTTATGACGTTTATTGACTTACGTATATTGAGCCATCTCTGCATTTCTGAAATAAAGCCTACTTGATCATGATGGATTATCTTTTTGATGTGTGTCTGTATGTGGTTTGCAAGTATTTTGTTGAGAATTTTTGCATCTATGTTCATTAAGATATTGGTCTATAATTTTCTTTTTTGTTTGAATCTTTACCTGGTTTTGGTATTAGAGTGATGCTGGCTTCATAGAAGGAATTTGGAAGTTCTTGCTGCATTTCTATCTTTTTGAATAAATTAAGTAGTATTGGATATAGATCTTCTTTAAAAATCTGGTAGAATTCTTCTGGTCCTGGGCTTTTTTTTTTTTTCCTAACTTGGAGGTTTTGTATTACTGTTTCAATTTCCTTATGTGTTATGGGTCTGTTTAAGCTGTTAATCTCTTCTTGGTTTAGTTTATTGGTCTATAATTTTCTTTTTTGTTTGAATCTTTACCTGGTTTTGGTATTAGAGTGATGCTGGCTTCATAGAAGGAGTTTGGGAGTTCTCCCCCTGTTTCTATCTTTTTGAATAATTTAAGTAGTACTGATTGTAGATCTTCTTTGAATGTCTGGTAGACTTCTGCTGTGAATCCATCTGGGCCTTGGATTTTTTAGTTGGGAGGTTTTGTGTTACTATTTCAATTTCCTTATGTGTTATGGGTCTGTTTAAGCTGTTAATCTCTTCTTGGTTTCATTTGGTGATTCCCATGCTTTTAGATACCAATCCATTTCTTTTAGGTTTTCAAATTTAGTAGCATATAGGTTTTTAAAATATTCCCTTATAATGTTCTGGATCTTTTTAGTTTGGAAACATCTGTTGTGATGTTTCTTCTTTCATCTCTGGTTTTATTGATTTGGAGGTGCTCTTTCTTTCTTTTGGTTAACTGGGCTAAGGGCCTGTCAATCTTGTTTCTCTTTACCAGTTCTTGGATTCATTGATTCTTTGTTTCTATTTCAGTAATTTCTGCTCTGATTTTTGTTATTTCTTCTTGTCTGCTGGTTTTTGGTTTCATTTGTTGTTGCTTTTCAAGTTTCTTGAGTTGCAATGTCAAGTTATTTGTTTGTGAGCATTCTGATTTTTTTAATGTAGGCACTTAGAGCCATAAACTTCCCTCTGAGGACAGTTTCGCTTTCCGTGTGTCCCAGAGGTTTTGTTGTGTTGTACTGTCCTTTTCATTTAGTTCCAGGAATACTTTTCTTTCTTTCTTAGTTTCTCCTTTGACTCATTCGTCATTCAGTAGTGTGTTGTTTAATCTCCATGTGTTCACGTAGTTACTAGGGTTTCTTCTGGTATTGATTTTAAGCTTTATTGAATTGTGGTCTGATAGAATGCATTGAATTATTTCAATCTTTTTGTATTTGTTGAGACTTGTTTTGTGCCCCAGTATGTGGTTGATTTTGGAGAAAGTTCCATGGGGCACTGAATACAAAGTATATTCTCTGGTGCTTGGGTGGACTATTTGGTAGATGTCTGTTAGGTCCATTTGATGTATGGTATTGTTTAATTCAGATGTCTCTCTGTTAATTCTTTGTCCTGTTGACCTATCTAATGGAGTATTGAAGTCCTCTACTATTAATGAATTGGGATTTATCTGGTTCTTAAAGTCCTGTAGTACTGTTTTTATGAAATTGGTTGCATCAGAATTTGGTGAATATATGTTCATGATTGTAATATCTTCTTGGTAAATTGTTCCCTTGATCAGAATGAAGTGGCCCACTTTATCTCTTCTGATTAGTTTTAGTTTAAAGTCTATTTTGTCAGATATTAGAATTGCAACTTCTGCTTTTTTCTTAGTACCATTTGCTTGGAATATTTTTTTCTATACTTTCACCTTAAGGTAGTGACTGTCCTTGAAAGTGAGATGGGTTTCTTGCAGACAACAAAAAGATGGGTTATGTTTCTTAATCCATTCAACTAGTCTGGGTCTTTTTACTGGGGAGTTCAGTCCATTGATATTTAAAGTTACTAATGAAAGATGTGTAATTCCTATCATTTTGACTTATGTTCTCATTCTTGGTGTAACTGTGTGTTTCCAAAGTTATACCTTCATTAAGTTCTTTTTGTTACCCCCTGGGTATAGTCATTCATATCCTCAGCTCTTTCTATTGCTTCAATAGCTCTCTGAAGGGCTGGTTTTGTGGACATGAGTTCTCTCAGCCTATATATGTCATGGAAGATTTTTCTTTCCCCTTCAACCATAATATACATTTTGGCTAGGAAAAGTAATCTGGGTTGGCATCTGTGGTCATTTAGAACTGGGAATACTTTGGTCCAGGGTCTTCTGGCTTTCATGGTTTGCATTGAAAACTCAGTTGTGGTTCTGATGGGTTTTCCTTTATATGTGACTTGTTTTTCTTTTGCAGCTTTCAGTATTGTCTCTTTGTTCTGAACATTTAGTGTTTTTACTATGATGCGCCATGGAGAGTTTCTTTTCTGGTCCTGTCTATGTGGTGTTCTATGTGCTTCTCATATTTATATGAGCATGTCTTCTTTAATTTGGGGAAATTTTCTTCTACAATCTTGTTGCCTGTTGAAGATCTTGTCCATACCATTCTCCTGAGATTCTTCTCCTTCCTCTATGCCTAGGATATCTAAGTTTGGTCTTTTTTTTTTTTTTTGGTCTTTTTGAGACAAGGTCTCCCTGTAACCCCAGCTGACCTGGAACTTGCTATGTAGACCAGGCTGGCCTCAAACTCACAGAGATCCACCTGCCTCTGCCTCCCAAGTGCTGGGATTAAAGGTGTGCACCACCACATCCGGCATAAGTTTGGTCTTTTTATGATGTCACACAATTCCTGCATATTCCATTCTTGTGTTTTCTTAAGTTTTTCATATTCTTTGCTTGAGTGGTCCAGCTGCCCACTTTATCTTCCAGTCTTGATACTCTGTTTTCCATTTCATTCATCCCATTGGTGAGGCTTTCTCCTGTCATTTCTAATTGGCTTACTGAGTGTTTCACTTCCTTCTTCATTTCAGCCTGGTATTCTCTTCAATATTTCTCGTGTTTTTTTTTTTTTTGTCTTTTTGAGACAGGGTCTCTCTGTAGCCCTAGCTGTCCTGGAACTCACTATGTAGACCAGACTGGCCTTGAACTCACAGAGATCCACCTGCCTCTGCCTCCAGAGTGCCAGGATTAAAAGGCGTGCGCCACCACGCCGGGCCAATTCTTCAATATTTCTAACTCTTTTCTGAATTAATTCAGAAGTTTATCCCTATCTTCTTTCAGTTCTTTGATTTCTTTGTGTGTTCTTTAAATTCACTGAATTCTTTCATTGTGCTTATAATTGTTCTTTTGAATTCCATGTCCCGTGTTATCTCTAAGGGGTTCTCATTGTACTCCTCTAGAGGACTGTTGGTACTTGGTAAGGATATATTATTTTGGTTTTTCATGTTGTTATTTTTTCCTTTGTGACTTTGACATGTGGGTTTCTTTTGTAGTTTCTGAATCTTGTGTGAGACACAAGCCTTCCTTTGTTGAGTTTAGGCCTGCTTCTGTTTGTAATCTTTATGTGCCTTTGTGATTTACTTGTTGGGCATGAAAAGCTGGTTGGTCTAGACTTCAGGTTCTCTCTTTTGATTTTATATTGGAGCGGCCAGATGGCTTTTGTCCTGCTGCTCAGAAGTTCCCACAGAGGCTCAAGTCTGATGAGGATCAAATGCTCTCCGGCTTTCTCCTAAGGTCTGGATCCCTCTAGTCAGCAGGCACAGTACAATTTGGGAGGATTGCTAGATAGACATAGCTCATGACTCTCAGGCAGTCAGGGAAGGAGACTGGTCTCAGGAATCCAGGTTGTGGGTGAGACAGCTGGGGATGAAGGCTGGTGTTAGGTATGCAAAGGTGAGGTGGGGGAGAGAGCAGGCTTTGAGGGCTCCAGGGAACTAGACTGAGGAATTGGGTTGGTCTAGGTGCAAAGGATCAGGAAGTAGCGGGGAATCTGGGCCAAGAGGGTAGTCCAGAGGTCTGGGGTGCCAAGAGAAGAAATGGGCCAGTACCCATTAGGAGTACTAGGAGGAGACACAGGGTAGGGGAACTGGGAGGGTGAATGAGGTTGTGGGAGTCAAAGCACAGTGAGTAAGATCAAACTTACCCAGGAAAGATGCTGGCCTCAGGAAGTTGGGGGTGGAACTGGCCAGGGATGACAGCTGGTCTCAGGTATGCAAAGGTGAGGTGGGAGAGGGGATAGGCTTTGAGGGCTCCAGGGGACTAGACTGAGAAACTGGGTTGGTCTGGGTGCAAAGGATCAGGAAGCAGTGGGGATTCTGGGTTAAGAGGGAAGTCCAGGGGTCTGGGGTGCCAAGAGAAGAAATGGGCCAGTGCCCACACTAGGAGGAGAGATGGGGTGGGGGAGCTGGGAGGGTAAATGAGGTTGTGGAAGTCAAGGTACAGTGGGTGGGGTCAAACTTAACCAGGAAAGATGCTAGCCTCAGGCAATTAGGGGTGGTACCTGGCAAAGGATGAATGTGTCTCAGCGCTTATATTTATTAAAACAACTACAAAAATAGTAACAGAATTGATGCTGGGCATTTTTTCATTTTAGTAATAAATATTGCTCATGGCTGGATACTGGAACTGATTAAAAAATATGCTATCCATTTTCTTAAGAGATGTGCTTCCAGTAACAATTGATTTCTTATATTTAATATTATTTAGTAATATATGTCACAAATTTATAATGTTTTAATCATTTTTATTAATATTTATAAAAATAATTCACT